>NC_068355.1:65510785-65810785 GCF_020536995.1 Dreissena polymorpha | reverse complement strand
GCCCGGTTTCGAATTTCAGAGAGATATTGTTTTCTTATGTTTTTAAATAGAAATATTTAAGACTTATTTAAATTGAACTTTTAGTTCTAAGTCTTTTAAATATAAAGTAAACAAAGTGATTTATATTATATCAAATACACGTGTTTATTTTAAACGTTGAACCTCAAGCTCTCAACGTTAACCTAAATGGGAGGAAACCCCTGCGAGAAGTTTGCCAAATCTCTCCATTGGTTACCTTCCCTATCGGCTTACATGAAGCACACAATAAAAATGTTCATAACGAGTCAAAACAACATCATCAATACCAAAATAATCACCATCATAAACAAAAACAAAAATTAACATTTGTATCTTCTTCTTCGCCGTTCAACGTAACCATCATCATCACCATCGTTTTCACAATAATTATCATGATAACCATCATAGATCAAATCATCCTCAATAAACAACATTATAATTTACGATTTAAACAGATATCCATTTTATTAAGATTTCGTGCTGTTTCTGCATATATGAAAGTGACTTTAGTTTGTGTGACAATTGAACAAACTTTTGCATAATTATAATAAACAAGAAGTGATGCGTCTCCTGGTTGGTATACTGAACCTTTCTTAGAAAATTGTTATCTCGGGATTTGGAAAAACTAATGATCAAAAGATCATGATCCATATATGTGATACACTTTAATTTTAGTAGAAATATTGTGAAGAAACGTTCCGAAATCTTGTAAAAACAGTTTTTGTCGTCAAAAAATATCGCATAAAACCTAAAAATAGATTATCTCTTTTTGACAATAACATCGCATTTTCTTAGAGTTTTCTTAGTTTTAGGTTTCATATTCTTTATCGAGGATAGATTTTACACAGGGAGTTCTTAGAAAGATAAATATGACATAGTCATATACATGTATACAGCTTATTGTTACTCACAAACAAGAGTAGAAATACGTGAATTTATTTGTGTATTTATGCAACCAAGAAAGTCACATAAATATTATTTTTTTAAGACAATTCATAACTTTTTACGAAGCCGCTAGGCTAGTCTAGGCTTATGGAAAGAGATAATCTTAGATTATTTTTAAGTTATTTTAATGGTTCTAAAAGAAATTCTAAGGAGTCATAACTAGCATATCTCTATATCACATCCACCGTCTTTGAATATATGTTAATCTCGTTTCATTTAATGAAAATATTGCATATTTAATGATGTTATTAAAACGACTAATATAATTTTTTTAAGCCCCACTCCCAAACAGGTGCCGGACCAACACGTTTCATATCCGGCCCGATCCGGAATGTCAACCATGTAGCCGCCGTATAGCTCCGTGTCGATCCTTGTAGGTCCTGGAACGTCCGACATTGTCCTTGGGAATCCGCTTGGCCAACACAGCAGTTCTGGAAAGTTCAAAACTGCCGTATTGATCAGTGACAAGCCGGGAAGATGATAGCATCCGGGATGGTCCTTGTAGGTGCATAGTTTGGTCCGGTGACAACCGTATAGGGTCCGGCGACAGCCGTACTAATGCCTTGGATGTCCGTGTGCGATCTTGTCTGTCCGGGGACACTTGTGCGGTTGTCGCCGGATCCTTCGCGGCGGTTAAACGGAAAACGCCGGTACTGTTTAATTATATCGCTACCATCACGGCTCAGCACGGCGCTGCTAAGGAGAAAGACGGTGAAACTACGGTCATTTACGTTGGCAACGCGGCGGATACACGGAGGATGCCGAATAGACAGGGTGCTTACAAGGACCTTCACGGTGTAAACACGGCGAAAACACAAAGTATCACGGAGTAACACGGCATAACACGGACGATGGTGGATGTTCATTTAAAATGGACAGTTCGAAAATCGCTTCACTTTGTACATATGTGCTACCGACGATGCAACATGGGCAATGAGATGACGACCGAGGACAAGCTGATGCTGATGAGATGCCAGCTTCTACTGCAAAACGCTCAGGTTGAAAACCGTTACATCATTGCTAAAGCGAAGCTACGACATAGAAAAGCCTAACACCTCTTGGGGCGGAGAGCACAAAAAACACACACAAACTATAAGTAATTAACATCAATGCCAATAAGGATAATGCTAATCTAGAGATAATAGGAATACTGCAAAAACCATTTCGATAAAAGGCAAACCACTACATAATCCATTAAAAAAACGGAAAAAAAGCATCTAGTCACATTAAGGTCTCATTGGCCATCGTGCTCTGATGTATAATATGACCTTGATTTTCTACCATGAAGGGTCACAGGGGCAGGTCGATACATCTGTAGTCGCGAAGACGCTGGACGACCTGTAAATAAAGCTCAAATACACACACAGAGTACAAACGCATGATAAATATATCATTAGAAAGTGGTTTTGTTCAAGCAAGCTTTTCTATTTGAATATTTAAATGAACAATTTCTACAAAATAACAATTTGATAAGTAATTAATGCAAGAATAAAAAAGTAAAATAATCTTATGCCAATGTTAATGATATAACCTGTTCAATCGTTTAGTCTATGCATACAAGTCAAATGCACTTGAATTATAAATCAAATTAAAATATGTCTTTTCATAAAAAATGACTTTATTTTATTTCAGATATAAATTCTGACAGCGTTGTGGTAAACAAGCACACTTTATAATGGCAACTGCAGATACATCGAGCGACTGTACCGAAATCGAATCCGAAAGTTGTGCGGCCCCCCAAACTGAAAGCGTCGAGATCATGTCGTCAGACGAGCTCACTTCGGAGCTGATTGACGTTAATAGACGCATGGAAACACTCGCCTTTCAGTTGCAGTATAATAAAGCAGAACACAAAAATGTTGTAGCGCTAAAGGACGAGAGAATAGAAAAGTTAGAACGAGAGTTAGAGAAAAAGACTATGACAGGGACAGAAATGAATAATGACACTGAGATACTTACATCCAGAATTTATTATCTGAAGAAGGAGTTAACTAAATTGGAGGAAGAAAAACGGATCCTGTTTACTGCCGCTGTACATAAAGACGAAGAAATTAAAAACTTGACAGCGAAAGTAGAAAAACTGCATACAGAATTGTATGTAACACAAGAACGTTTTCGTGCAAAAACTGAAGAGGTCCAATTGCTCAATCAAAAGGAACACAGATTACAAAGACAACTGGATGAAAACAATCAACTTATGGCTGAAAATCGCCAATTTATGGCAGAAAACACGAAAATGATGAAAGAGATGAAGGATCAACAGCAACGAGACCGAATGAGTGATAAACGCGACATAAAAGAAATGGAGGATCGGTTAGTTAAAAAGATTGTTCATGAAATCAAGGGCACTTCGCCACCGAAAGCTGGTCAACCGGTCCAAGAAATTACTTTGGAGTTAAGCACAGATGTAAAATTTCCACCAATTGTTAGCCGGACCACGCCGAAACAAACTAAATCTCACAAATATTAAAATGTAATCAGGTGCCGAGGACATATTTTATTGTAAGCGGCGTAGCGCACAGTCCTTAAGATACGTATCTGAATATGTTGAGAAGAGATACGCAGGAGAGCGTTAAATCAATCTAACAACCTTTACTCATCACGTTGTATTTTTGCATTTATTTCAATGAAAAACCATTTAAAAGAGACTTAATGTAGATTAAATGTTCTTTTGCAGTTTATATGTCTCTTCCTTACAGCAATCCTATTAAGATAGGCACCTGCTTCCTTTTACTATACTGAACTTGCGTGTAAGCAGACTTTAGAGCTGTTAAGAAAAGAAAAAAACATTGAAATGTAATAAAGTTGGCAAAGCATACACGATGATGTGTGTTTTCTGTCAGGGTTTACATTGTGAGTGGTTAAGGAGTGGCTTATACAATTGTACTATTGTGCTGTTAATCATTTAAGTCTTATTGAAGAGACATTCAATAAACGCGATAATAAAATATTATATTCAGCTGTCAGGTGTTATATAAATATATGATAGTTCATTGTATTTTAGTACAATTAATAAATCTTTATTTGGAATATAAACAACAACAATAAAACTAATCAAGATTTCAGATATTGGGCCCTTGTCAAAATTTATACGGACATATATTATCACGACACCATTAATCATATTCTTAATAACTGTATGTATTGTTTATGAATATAAGTTAACAACTTTAATTAATATTCACCCTTCAGCTACATGAACATAAATTACTCCGTATACAACATGCATATATATCGAATGCTATGGTCAGGATAAAATGTTCACAAAAATACACATTTATTCATATCAGTACACCAAATTACTGAATCGAAGGTTATTTTAGTTATCTTACATAAAATTTGGTAAATAGATATTTGACGCTTATAATGGGTTGACGTTTAAGAACGACGTTGGTAAAATTTAATCTTCGACCTTTGATCTCTATTTATTATTTTCAAGGGACTTGTTCACAGTTCGGCAAAATGACACTGTAAAAAATGCTGATGAATCGGACAATTATGTATGAATTAAAATCAAACACTCGAATAACTAGCCTAGGTTAGTTTACGGGTGAATGTAAATATTATATTCGACGTCTATATTGAAACAATCGAAATATCAGTCTTTACAAAGCAAAACGAAATCAATTTTATAGGGATACTTCAGTACCCCCCCCCCCCCCTCGAACCCCTCAACCCAAGACCACACTTGGGTGAGCGCAATAATATTTCATACGGGACATTACCGAACCTGATTATGAAAGCCCACATGATTTCGAAGCGAATAAATTTAATCGTGTATTGCTGGAAAGTTTTAGCTTGCACAAGACCTGGTCATTTCAATGGTCATTAAACTGGCACATCAGATCGGAGCCAAAGATTTGAACTAGAATCATAATCGCAGCCAAATTATTGTCTGCATTGATTGCGAACTTAAGGGACAGTGAGACCATTCGAAAACAGGGCCGCCTTTTGAAGGACACGAATTATTCCATAAGAGGATAGTAATCACCGAGCGCAGACGCAAACTGTTTTGTAAGTTACGATCCGCGCGTGACACTGAAAAGAGAGCATTGTTTGCGTACGACATCAGAGGCAAACCAGCCAGCAGAAGTAGCGGTTGACGGAGAGTGGAATTAGGGTCATAGATTTGAATAACAACGATAAACTGACCAAGAATGCATACAATGATAAAAATAGTCCTATTACTATTATTTCTGAATCATGGGCAAATAACTGCTACGAAATAGATACTGGTGGATATTTATCTCATAATTTATATCGCAAGTTTACACACAAAAATTATAAAAGAAATAGTGGAAGCATTTTGTTTACATAAATGATAAATTGTCTGAAGGCATTTGGATCGTAACACATAATTTGATACTATTGTTGTTGAGTTGACAAAACATCATTCTCTTCAAATTCGGGTATTTATTGATATGGGCTTTATTTATGGTATGACGATTCATATATAGTGTCGACAGCGAAGTATTTGATGTTTCGAATAACGATGTGGTTTTACGAACAGTATTGTTCGGCTGCATGTCTGGCTGACATAGTTTCGGCCCGGGGTTTTAATTAGAGTTGGCGTCGCCTACAACCTAATCAGCGTATTCTGAGTTCTTCGCGCAATTAGCGGGTATGCACCTTTTAAAGGCCCTTTCAAAAGTACAAGAGTTATCCCACAGAAGCGACCTAGTCCACGCTGCCTTTCTGCCGCACGCCGGGTACTAGTATGTCTTCTGATAATGATTTCGTATAAATGTGATAGACACACGTGAAACAAATTCGATATGCCTAATGAGTACAGTCTTTATGACCATACATTTTCCAGTTTTCGAGTCACCCAACAGCTGGATCTTCGCATAGTACACAAGCTCAAACAATTTTAAATTACAGTTAAAATGTAACTCATCAGACATATCGAAAATGTTAATTTAAAATGTTTAACCTCATGCACTATGTAATTTTAAATTACATTCTTTGTAGCGAAACGGCTGATCTAACGCATGTATAACTATGTCCTAATGAAGGTACTCTAATTACATACTAGATAGCGTGTCATGAAACATCACTCCGCTAAAACTGCTAAGAGCTTAATTTCATCAGCGATGCAGGTCCGAAATTCTATTAGAACTTTTTGGCTAATTGCCATGAAATAAAAAATAGCAATAATGGTAGAGGCGGTCGATTTAATTACACGATGGTGGTGTCAAAGTTGTGCACACCCGTCGTCATAGGCGGGTACAGGGGGGGGGGGACCCACGCGGCGTACGCCCCCCTAAATTCTCCACAGCAAAGTAAATTCATTTGATGTTTTACACTTAACTAGATCTAAATCACCTATATAAACTTGTCAAAGCCTTCAAAATCACTAAAATTGTGGAGCTTTTGGGGGGCTTCGCCCCCTGGACCCCCAAAACTATAAACTATGCACTTTTTTGGCATTATAAGAAGGTACTTTGATGAAAGTATATAAGGCGTGACATGCTCGAGAAGTGATTGTCAAAGCCTTCAAAATCACTAAAATCGTGAAGCTTTCGGGGGGCTTCGCTTCTCTAGACCCCCTAAACGATAAACTATTCATTTTTTGGCATTATACGAAGGTACTTTGATGAATGTATATAAGGCGTGACATGCTCGAGAAGTGATTGTCAAAGCCTTCAACATCACTAAAATCGCGAAGCCTCCGGGGGGCTTCGTCCCATGGACCCCCAAAACAATAAACTATGCACTTTTTTAGCATTATAAGAAGATCCTTTGATGAAAGTATATAAGGCGTGACATGCTCGAGAAAATGTTGCCAAGCCTTCAAAATCACTATAATCGTGAAGCTTCCGGGGGGGGGGGGCTTCGCCCCTCTAGACCCCCAAAACGATAAACGATGCACCTTTATAGCATTATAAGAAGGTACTTTGATGAAAGTATATAAGGCGTGACATGCTCGAGAAGTGGTTGTCAAAGCCTTCAAAATCACTATAATCGTGAAGCTTCCGGGGGGGGGGGGGGGGGGCTTCGCCCCTCTAGACCACCTAAACGATAAACTATTCATTTTTTGGCATTATACGAAGGTACTTTGATGAAAGTATATAGGGGTGACATGCTCGAGAAGTGGTTGTCGAAGCCTTCAAAATCACTAAAATCGTGGAGCTTCCGGGGGGCTTCGCCCCCCTGGACCCTAAAACTATAAACTATGCACTTTTTTGGTATTATAAGAAGGTACTTTGATGAAAGTATATAAGGCTTGCCATGCTCGAGTATTGGTTGTCAAAGCCTTCAAAATCACAAAAATCGTGAAGCTTCCCGGGGGCTTCGCCACTCTAGACCCCCTAAACGATAAACTTTTCCTTTTTTGGCATTATACGAAGGTACTTTGATGAAAGTATATAGGGCTTGACATGCACGAGAAGTGGTTGTTAAAGCCTTCAAAACCACTAAAATCGTGGAGCTTCCGGGGGGCTTGCCCCCCCCCCCCCAACCCTTGGACCCCCAAAACTATAAAGTATGCACTGTTTTGGCATTATAAGAAAGTACTTTGATGAAAGTATATAAGGCGTGAAATGCTCGAGAAGTGGTTATCAAAGCCTTCAAAATCATTAAAATCGTGAAGCTTCCGGGGGAGGGGGGCTTCGCCTCCCTGGACCCCCTTAACGACAAACTATGCACTTTTTTGGCATTATAAGAAGGTACTTTGATGAAAGTATAAGGCGTGACATGCTCGATAAGTGGCTGTAAGAGCCTTCGAAATCACTAAAATCGTGAAGCTTACGGTGGGCATCGCCTCCTGGACACCCTAGCAGAGCCTTGCCCTGCACCCGCCAGGGGCCCTAGCGGCCTCCTTGATCCCCAGCAAATATTTCAATATCCCGCCCCTCCCCCCCCAACCAGTAAATCCTGGACCGCCCCCGGTCGTTGTTATTAATATAAACACAAAACATTTTGCATACGAACTTGGATATACGTGACATGATTATATAAGCAGAAATAAGCATTTGAATCTTTTTTAAATGTGCAGTTACAATTTTAATTATATAAATTAAAAGTAATAAGATTTTGAAAACGAACAACGCCATTGGTTATATTTCACACGTGTATGTAATTACGTTATGCATAGATTCCCAAATGTGTCGCGCTTGACAATTCAAATTGATTCGTACTTCAAAATGTTTGGTAAGAATAGTCATAATATACGTAAATGCATTTCATGTAGAAGATAAAACTCGGTTATCAGAGTGCCTAATTTGTTAAAAGTCTCTGTTATCCGAAGTGCCCTATATCGGGAATCAAAGAATCCGCAACTTCATGAATACCACCTATTAAAGGGGCCTTTTCACAGATTTTGGCATGTTTTGAAGTTTGTCATTAAATGCTTTATATTGATAATTGTAAACATTAAACTTTAAAAGCTCCAGTAAAAAAATAAAAAATTAAATTTAAAAAAGGAAAAAAAGTAGCCCGCAGCTGGGCTCGAAACAGTGACCCCCAGAATCCTGAAGTAAAAACGCATTAGCAAACTGAGCTATCCTGCCAAGCATACATTAGATGCGTATTTTATACGTTATATAAGCAATCTTCGTAGTTTCACAAATTTAAACGACAACAACAGAACTCTCCAAATTATTCAATTGTTTCGCGTTGCAACGCTTTATAATTTTTAGGGTTTTAAATCGTCAAATGATGCATATAATGGCTATATTAGACCATGGCAAATGTTCAGTAATACTGTTTCCTCACAAATATCATAACTATACCGAAAATTTGCGAATCTGAAACAACTTTTTTCAATTTTGTCAATTTACCAAACCGTGAAAAGATCCCTTTAAAACATGCTCTTTCTTCGTTTATATTTCATTGAATACTATTAAAATTTCACTATATGAAACACAGTGATTACCCTACATTCTGTAATATCAAACAATTTCTTGAAATATTTCTAAGTAGTTTTATTTTGTTGAAATGTTTACTGATCATCCAGTTCATGCTGCCTTTCGACCGAATTTTCTATTTTGGGGAGAAAAATCTACCATTCTTCCGTGATTTTTTTCTTTGAAATATAAAAAGGATACACCATTTATAAACTAGACCATGCACCTTGCCTAAAAACTAATCTTTATGATATAACTTAATAAAAACCTGAGGAACTTACCTCTCGCGCGTGGCTTTTGTTGTTTTCTGGTATTGAGGTGCCATCTGTTATTAAAGTATCCGCATACCCAGCGTGTGCCGGCTCTGGGGAGCTGAACTAGTTTCAGCCCCCAAAAAAAAAAAAAAATACATACCGGTATTAAATCCGGATTTTTCCAGAATTTATTCTGTCAACAATAAAAAATGACGCATCACTGGAATGCTGTATCACAGTACATTTCCGATAAATACCGGCCCAACTATGTTCAATAGCGATAATGACAACTTAACAGCAGTATTGAATGGGGAGGACATGCCGCAAGTGCATTTTGTAACACTGGACAGAGCATTTTCTGGATTTAAATAAAGATGGATCCATTAAACTTACACGTTTTCTACGTTTTTCTGGGGGAGGGGAGGGGTGCAGATAAAGTGATTAAACGGTGGTACGGATGGGAACACTCCTCCGGGCAGGACAGTAAGCCGATTTACGCTAGAAAATCTTCAAGCAAAAGCAATTTATTATATTTGACTAAAGTTGTTGCAATTCAATTACAAAAAACAACATAAACATACAATACATTGATCCAACAGAAATTTTCTAATAAGGCTTGAAAAAGGCTGTTTTCGTTGTTCTAATCCTCATCGGATATACTCAAATCCGGCACTTACTTTGTATTTTCTGTATATGAATTATTATTTGTGTCTAATTTATAATAATACAAAAACGAAGTGCAATCCTTATATCCTTCATGTTTAAACATATATAAATAAACTTAGAAGGGCCGCGGTATCTTTTTAAATATTCGATTCACATGGTTTCGCCTGCAATATAACACTGAAAATAAATTAGTTACAGCTGACATCAAAATTGACACATAAAAGAAATTCTTGTTAATAATGCGCTTTGATTACAGTTAAAAAAAAACAACATCATCATTTGTATTCGTTTAGTGCTTGGTTACAAAATAGCCTATCAAATCGAAATTGCTTATTAATAAGTTATCCGTCATACTTTAAGAGTTTCACTCGCACCGGTCGCTTTTTTTGAATCGCAATACTCTGCTTGTTTGATTAGAAAACTAGCAGATGTTTAGAATTAAAAATCATATAAAGCATAATTTGAAAACGAAACAAAAACAAATCTACTTAATGCAATATAATTATGTTATGGGATTTCGGGATTTCGGTAGTCGTTTTCTTAACAGGAACATATGTTTTAGCCGTCCGAAAGGATGTCATACTATGTAATTTATGTGAGTTACGGTTTATACCATAAATATTGTTCTTTGCGTTGTATATATATCTTGAATCGTTTGAGTTGGTAGTAAATGTGATTATTTTTTTATACCACATTTATATAGCGCCCTTTTTATACTCGAGATGTGCGTTCAAAGGCGCTTTACATTTTCCCCTGATATCTGGGTCATTAGTCGTCCGTAAACATCTTGGAGCAGTACGCAGCCACGGCACATTGGCTTATTTCCACCACAGGTACCCATTTATACACCTTGGTGGAGAGGAGCAGATGTGGGATAAATTTCTTGCTAAATTAAATTTCAGCGGTCAGGGCGGGATTCGAACACGGGACCTCTCGATCCCTAAGCCAGTGTCCTACCATTAGACCACTGCTACCACGATTAAAACATGTCTTTACACATGAGCAGTAATGTATGTTCTATATATATACAATCTGCGCACATTATTATTTGTCTTTAAATAGGTTATAATTTAAAATATAACACCAGTTAAAATGAGTTGAAACGTAATGAATTATGAAACTCCAAAGAAAAACATAGAACGATGCATATGGGCATACCTATTTCGTTATTACACGATATATTTAACAAGACCCTCGTGGATATTCCGTCTAAATAATTCCTATGCCGAATCAATATGGTATAACTTTTTGAAAAGCTTAGAATTTTAGGTTAAACATAGCTTTGCATTTTTTCTGTTTACCCGACATATTCTTAAAATGCACGGATGACGGATAGTTTGAAACCTACTTTTATTATTTCATGCCTTGAGATCTACGTTGTATAATATTTAAACCCATTACGTAAATCCGTTTTGTTTCCAACTAGCAATTTCGCATGATATCGCATACGGGTATGGCGAGACTACTAAGAGCAGAGGAGTTTCCACTTAACAAAATGACATGTCAGTTATTTTTGGCCTGGGACGAAGCCCTAAGGCCATAGTAATGATACAAATTTCTGAGACAGTCAGAATTGGCTGGCTGCCAAAACCCACGAATGAATGAATTCCCAAAAGTCCGATTTACCACTTGGCGCAATCAAAGCAGTTCTTCGAAAGAAGTTCTTCGCAATTTCAATAACCCGCCTTGTAAATACAGAACATCACTATATAACATGACAGTGTCATAAAACGTGTAAAAAATTATTATTGAAGCAAAATTGCTAAGCATTGGCTACGAAATAGTTTTTATTATTGTTTGCATATTCATGCGAGAATAAGTTCCTCACTTGACGGTCTAGGCCGAAAAGATACGAGTGTCTACGGAGACAGTAAGAAGAATTTTGTTCTGATACATTTTTTAAGGTATTAGCACTCTTATGAACTTCGTGCAATATCGCCTTATTTTCGTACATATCCGTCACTCCGAACGTTATCCGGGAATGTGCGGAAAACTACGAATATTCTATAAATACGCTATGAAATACTTAATGTAGGATCCGCAAGCTAAATAAAATGACAACAAATATGGCCGACATTGTACCTGACAGATTGGGTCGTTTGAAGAAAAAGCAATTTGCTATATTAAAAGAGAAAGATTAATATAAAAAGTCTTATTATTGTTCATATTAATGTGACTGGAGTATTTTAATGATTTACGTCAACTAATGCATGGCAGTGTGTTTTTTTTTTTTTTAATTGTTTATTTTTATTCAATATCATACATACAATGTAAACATGTATATGATCATACAACATAGTGATTGTACAAAGCAATATAGTTCAGACATGTTATACAAGATATGCTAATATACATCTTTTTTTAGAGAGAAAAGAAAAGAACAACAGAGGAATAGTTATGAAATATGATGAATTGTATAAAGTTGAAAGAAAACATACTGAACTTGTGTGTTTTGTTGTGCATGGCAGTGTTGATATTTATGAAGAAAACGATTCCTGCAAATACGAATGTCAAACGCTTGAAAATTTTGACCACTGTCAAGAATAACGTTTAGAACCCGTGTCACTTACAAAATTTAATATTGTTGGTGAGCAGTAAAAGGGGATAAAGTGGATTTATGCTTGTGTGATGGCTGTAGCCATGTGAACGGGTTATCGTACGGCAAAACCCATCACGTAAAGAAGATAGTTGCATAATCCAACTCCCAGCTATTGACCATCCGGGTCTGAGCTGTACGTATGTACTTAATAAAGCTCAGAGCATTCAAGAAGAACTACGTAAAGAAGATTCTTCAACTTTTCAAGAAAGGAATGCCTTGTTTTGCTATCAACACAAAGCTCGGAACAGGAAGGTACATGGATTATGCAATATTTGTTTCAAGTATAACAGTTTCATTATTTATAATTGGAGTAAAGTAGATTTTGTAGGAAAAGTGCAACCTGTCTGTGATTTTTACCAAATAATCAGGCTCATATTTGCTTTCATTTTGAAAAAGAAAATATGCCATGTAAGGAAAAAGTTGTGTTGTTAATGCATGGAAATCAAGGACAGCATATTTGAATTTTATGACCAAGTAATGATGTTTTCCTCAAACAAACAACAAAACAAGTATATTTTATGTCCTAAATACTAAAATTACTATTCTGAAAATGAAATGCCAATGATTGCTCCTTTTGTGATCACCTAAATTATGTATTATGATTATCCAAATTAAAATGCTGCATATTTATTATCTTTTCAACAATAATCAACAACATTGGTGGTCCAGGAACGGTTAATTACTTTTTATCAACTCTGTATGTTCCAATGATCAATTGAACTTAAAGACAATGGAAATACATGCGGGAAGGACCTATCATCAAGTTTCAACTATCTCCTTTAGAGCAGACAGGCTTATAAGATGGAAACGAAGTAGGTATTTCACTGATTTATGTTATTGTTAATGTAGAACCAATGTTTTAAGTAATAAATAAAATGTAACGTTAATAGTCAGTGTCATATCCAGTAGGTATAAAACATGTATTTGGTATTAACATTTGCATAAAGAATGTGTATATGTTGTGTTTACACTTACTTATTAATCCAGTTTAAAAGGGTGTATCATATAAAATACTAGTAATGACATGCTAAGTCGTGAATGTCTGAATAAATAACAACGATGACGCATAATCATGTTTGTTAATATTTTCTTTATTCCTTTTCACACATGTTATAAACTATCATATTTGTATATATTATGCATTTATATATTAATACATACTAAAAATTGTTGTTTTTTCAATATTTGGATGAATGAGAGTGAATTTTAAAAATAAATGGTTCAGCAAAAATGGAGAAAAAAAATTGGGTGGTTCAAAACTGAAAATGTAAAAAAAAATATTGTTCGGTGAATTGTATTTTAACTTTAATGATCAATGCAGAATACCTTAATACTAAAAAATATGCGAAGAAAGAAGAGAAAATGAACATGTCCCATTAGAGTGCTAATACCTTAAGACATTACATTTGGTATTAATAAACTTATTTTAAGATATTGTTATTTTATTTTTCGTTAACGAGACTTTCAAGAAAAAGGAAAATAAAAGAACAACAACAAATATTCATGATCATTCTCGGAAATATAAGAAGTTACCGGATATGATATTTCACTGCGCATATCGAGCGCGCAAATCGAGCGCGAAAAGTTCTACGTGAGACAACGTATACAATTTGTACACCGTTCTTTATCCGTGTAAAGGCCCAGTCTAACTATGATGCCGGCGGCTCCATCGTGGACGACCGAGGAAAACCGGGGCCCCACCGGGAAAGTATTAAAATGTTTAATTCCTCCGGGATGAACCGGGAGTCACCGGCAACGACCGGCGCGGCACCGGGAACAACTGGGGCGGCACCGGAAACAACCGGGACGGCACCGTAGCTCTGCCGGGGTCTGATGCCGGTATAGACACGGTGAGTGCCGGCGGTGTTACGGTATACCGGGGCTCTGCCGGGAGGCTGTCGGCTTTCACCGGGGCACTATCGGCGAAAACCGAGGCTATGCCGGGACGCTGTCGGCTTTCACCGGGGCACTACCGGCCACAACCGGGGCTCTGCCGGGGCTTGACCGGGATAAACCGTAGCCAGTCCGGGTTGACCGGGACTCTGCCGGGCTGTTGACCGGCTTCACTCGGGGCGGCACCGGGAAATAGTGTGACTGCGTTAAAAAAATTTATACGAATCATCCCGGTCCTCGACCGGCGTTAGCAAACCGGGATGGACCGGGGCTCTACCGGCAAAAGTGAGACTTGGGCTTAAGTGGATTTTCTTTTGCATACACATTTCAAAAGAAGTATGAGTGTTTTCCTGATCTGTTAATTATGCAATAGAAAACTATTTTAGGCTATTGAAAGGTATTTATTTGACGCCAACAATTACAGTTTTTTTGCGGCCATGTTGTTGTTGTATATCTTCACCGCCTATGTAGACGAACCTCTACCAGATCTGTTGAACAAAAGGTTATCGTTCCCACAACCAGTATCGTGTTGTCCTCCACCGTCTATGTACACTGTAGTATATACACAACTATTGTCTTTCCTTGCAGTCTCTGAGCTTCTGCACTTAACCGCAAGAGTCAATCCGTATAAATTCGGACAAAGGGAGACATTCGGACAAAACATCCTAAATGCATTTTACGTCACACTAAACCTAGCCCCAGGCCTTCAGTGCCTACAGCGCTTTGATTAACAATAATATTGTCTAAATTGTAGTTAATTAATAGGTAGAACAAACTTTATGAAAAATGTCTTCTTTCTCTGCTTGCTAGTCACGAATGACAGATCTAGCAAAACAAACGACGTTATCATGGAGGTTATCGAGGAACTTACTGATGGTTAATCAAGCATTACATAGTACCGGTACTTGTTTTTTAAACGAATATGTTTCGTTACATAAATCATAACAAAATCATAACATTGTTGCGGAAACCCATAATTGCTTATTTACGGTAACATTACTTGTAGAGCCGTAATGACAATTTACTCCGGTAAAGGCACGGTGCCTATACCACGTGACTTTTTAAGATATGTGTGGGGAGTAAAATATCAACAAAAGCGCGACGAAGGTAAGATTTTTAAGGATAACTTTTTTAATATGTCACCATTTTTAATGGGATAAAGTAGAGAGCCCGCTCATTCATGAGAGTTTTCTATAGGTATCATGATTTTATAAAACAAATAAGTATTTTTTCAGTAAAGTGCAACCGCGCGTTTGAACGGTAAGAAAAGGGTAGGATCAGTGTGGGGACATTAATTTTTTTTACACAAAAACATCACCTCTGGTGCAATTAAGAAATAAATTTTATGGGCGGAGCTTACACTATATCATTTTGCATCCATTTTCAGGTTTCTGTTATTTATTTACGAAACAAAATTCAAGAAAACTATTCTTACAGTAATATGATCTGTGTGGTATACGTTTTTCAACGGATCTGTGTGGTATACTGTTTTTAAGTTTTTCAGTTCTATTTAGTTGTTTAAAAAAATGCTTGTCAACAATGTATTTAAAACTGGATTTTTAAATGCGCTAGCTTGTTAAACACATAATGGCTATACACTACGCTTGCACCGCTTGTTGAACTAATACATAATTATGATTTACAGGCATGCTGTACAATCCCCATTATAATATTAAAATCTTACGCTGGAGCATCTTAAATCGATGACAAGTCCATGCTTACCTTAAATAAGTGTACACTTTATTTTATTGTATCAAATTTCCTTTTTATTTTGGCGCCAAACACTACTGTCAGGTGAAGTAATGTATCGTATATTATTTTTGATATTATATTAACTTTAAGGTATGGCTCAATGCTCCGAATGCGGAAAAATGTCGAAGACCAGAGCTGGATTGTTGCGCCACATTAGGGGACACGCTAACTCTGGAAACTATAACTGATGTGGGAAAGCATTGCAGGTAAGATTAAATACCTTAAAAATAGTTACATTTTTATACAGTTATGCTAACAAACAGATGAACGGATTTTCTTGAAACAACACAAATATACAATATATCTCATCTCTCAGGTTAACATGTATTTTGAAATAACTCAATTATCGTCTAATCGTTTGTAATTTTAAACTAACGAACGCGTGTCCTAAGATACTAACATTTTTGAAATAGCGTGTGTACGCATTGAAATGTCACGTGAATAAAATATGTTTTTTTTCTCAGGATGCCTACAATCTTAGAAGGCTTCAACGAACAAAGAACCCCAATGTCACGTGTGTGTACAGTGCGGCAGGAGCTTTGCGGACAAGTACCTACTCGTGGCTAGAGAGAAAAGTGCAAAAAAGAGGGATTGGTGAAATGTAACCAGTGTGGGTTGGCAGTTAGGAGTGAGAATGACCTCAGAGAGCACGTCAATACCCACATGCATGACAAGTGTTACAGTAGTGAGGAGTGTTTCAAAACGTACAAACGCAAAACAAACCTTTCTCGATACGTGAGGACTTCACATAAATCCGTGAATACTGATTATAAATCATTATAGTTTACAGTTTGTCTGTGTAACTTCATTATCGTTTTACGTTATTTTATTCGTTGTTTTACTTTTACTTTACTTTTCAAAATGATTCTAAAGTTATCCGAATTTGATTAATTTTTAGGTTTCGTTTAGTTCGTTTGTGTGTTTGAAATCATTCTCAAATAATTGTGCAATAATTTGGATTTACGTTATTCATTAGTATATCGCATCTGTGATTTGTATTATCGAATCTGTGATTCTTTTTTAATTATAACTTGATTAAAGTTTTGCGATGTTTTTTCGTGGTTTCAATTATAAATACCGCTGTCACGAGCTAGTTTGATAATCTATAAGCAGCCAGGGTTTCTAATACTAGGGATTTTCACGATTGCTTTACATAATTAACTGCCTGCTTATAATTACTCTAGCCCGTGGTTATTGACAGTAAACAATGTATGCAATGTGGTTGTGTATACAATACAATACTTCTTAATTCGAAATACGTCTTGACATTCTTCAGAGCTGCATCCATCCACAACACAAGAGGAGAATCGTACATATATAATCATATAATATAATATTTATTCATTAACTTTTTATGTTCTCTTCAAAATAAGTAACGCTAAAGATAAGCATACACTTGTTACACTGAATACAACGACATAATTTATAACATGACATTATCACCAACACATGGCGAATGATTGTCAATATCTATACTATGTAATAAACTAATGCAACAATATAAATTCCATATATGAAATAAAACACACAAACACACACATATATATATGTTTCTACTATGACCAGTATTTTGTTTTTAATAAACATACCGTTTACCTTAAACTTTAAATAACAACAAAATGACAAGCCAATACGACTGGCGGATTCTGTTTTATCAGTTTGTATTACAAATTTGATTTTAAAACATACGTATTACTCAGGAAAGAACATGCCTTTGCTTTTTGTCAACCTGTGTAATATTTGACACAATTTCTATTGCAGAATTTGTGTCAGAATTAAAATGTCCATTGTGTTCGTCTATCCGCATTCTTATTGTTGGCAACAGTTTGCTATCGTTTCGTCTCGCCCGCTCCCACCTTACTCCTAGTGTCCCCTTCTGTACAGCATTCCTGTCTCGTGAAACTGTTTCCTCTATTTTTTCTTCCCTTAACCCATGTCCGCTCAC
The DNA here is from genome assembly GCF_020536995.1 of Dreissena polymorpha. Classification (NCBI taxonomy): domain Eukaryota; kingdom Metazoa; phylum Mollusca; class Bivalvia; order Myida; family Dreissenidae; genus Dreissena; species Dreissena polymorpha. Next base: position 65,792,866 of record NC_068355.1, on the reverse strand, counting down.
TAGTGCCAAATAGGTGATTACTGAAATGAATGAATTTTTAAATAATAATAATAATAGATCTACTACTACTACTATTACTATTAGCAGAAATAGTAGTAATAGTAGTAGTAGTAGTAATTGTTGTATTGGAATAATTGAAATTAATTTAAAAATATATATATTGTCGTTATTAACTCAATTTATCCGTATATTGTAGAAACACGGATACCACACAGATCCTTCTAAACACGTATACCACACAGATCATATTACTGTTAGAATATTTTTCGTTATTTTGTTTTCATAAATATATGAAAGAAACCAAAAAAAAAAGAATGCAAAATGATATAGTGTAAGCTCCGCCCATAAAGTTTATTGCTTTATTTCACGAGAGGTGATGTTTCTGTGTTATAATAAAATAATGTCCCCACACTGATCCTACCTTTTTCTAACCGTTCAAACGCGCGGTTGCACTTTACTGAAAAAATATTCATTTGTTTTACAAAATCATGATACCTATAGAAAACTCTAATGAATGAGCGGGCTCTCCACTTTATCCCATTGAAAATGATGACATATTAAAAAAGTTATCCTTAGAAATGTTACCTTTGTCGTGCTTTTGTTGACATTTAACTCCCCACACAGATCTTAAAAAGTCACGTGGTATAGGCACCGTGCACAGTGCCCTAAAAATGTCACCATGGGGGTTGAAAATAAAGTTTTAAACATCCTATATCTGTTGGTTTCAGTGAGTTTATAAGACATTGAAGTGCATAAATCAAAGTTTTGTGGCAAAAAGTTCGTCCATTGTTTTTTAATTTTTTTTTTTTTATGAAAAAGAATTTATTAAAAAAAAGCTCACATTTTGCAGTTTCATGTACATTGGAGTGACCTGAATATTAATGCTGCAATACATAAAATATTTTAAAACAATGTCACAATCACAATTTAAGTTAGAAACAAATTACAAATCACAAGTTATTATATTTCAGTTATTATATATTTTGACACTCACAACACAAGGATTTAATTTGATGCAGTTGAGTATTTTAATTTAAAAAGCATTTATCCATTGCTCATTTGGTGAAACATGACTGCTACAGGATGTTAGCAAAATAATCATGCATTTGAATTTTACTTTTATGCTTAAACAAAAGCTAGCAATCTTAAACTCATGACATGTTTAAATCAAAGTGCTGAAGGCACTAAAGTTGTTCGCCACTGTATAATCTTAGACGCAACTCAGTTTTCAAAATTATGTTATAGCTTTTTAAATCGCAAGTTTGAACTGAACGCAGCCCATTCAAATTTATAAAGTGTGTCTTAAAGCACAGGTCGAGATGTGTGTCTTTTTATCCTCGTATTTATGTCATATAGATAACTTAGACGAAATAGAACCAATATGTCCTTTTTTTCGCAAAACTGGCAACCATCTTTAGAATTTCGATTGCCTTGCTAAAAAATAACAAGCATAGAATCATGTACATGTTGTGTTATGTGTATCTAATACTTTAAATATTTTCTTTAAATAATTGAACAAAAATTTATCCGACATGACAGACTTTTAATCCTGTTGTGAGCCGGAATTGAATCATTTCCTAGGCCTAATTGATACATTCGCCAACTTGTATTCTATGTTTAATGGGATTGAGTTGTTCAAGCTTTGAAAAAGCTAGTTGCCCTGCTTTTTAGCCCAACTGTAGCATACGTTTGAAATTGAGTTTCCTGGGCTTAAATCTACTGGCCCAAGGCTAACAGGCAACAACTACACCTGTAAGTTATTCATGATGTAAGATCAATGTGCAAGTCTGACGACATTAAAGGGGCTTTTTCACGTTTTGGTAAATTGGCAAAATTAAACAATTTAATAATTTGGATAGTTCTGTTGTTGTCGTTATAATTTTCATGCTACGATGATTGCTTATACATATAAAGTATAAAATACATCTCTCATTGTATGAGCAAAGATGGCCGAGTGGTCTAAACGATTGACTTTTTTTCAGGGGTCTGTAGTTCGAGCCCAGTTGAGGGCAACTTTTTTGTTTTTTTGTTTTAATTGTATTTTTGTTTTTGTTTTTAATGGAGCTTTTAAGAGCTAATGTTTACACCTATCAATATTATCAGTACCAGAGACTCTCTTTTAACGAAAAATACTATAAAAGCAGAAAGTGTCGTCCTTGATTAGCTTGTGCGCATTGCACATGCTAATCAGTGTTCACACGTTAATCTTATTTGACATGCATTAAGCCCCGTTTTCCCTGAAGGCAGCCATTATGTACAGATTTCAATGTTAAACACTAGACTGGCCAATGTCAACGCACAAGCTGTTAAACACTTTTGATAACTCTGCTCTCTGCAGTGTACCAGTGGAGTAAAAACAGGCAAATGCGGTGGTTATCGTTCCTAGCGTAGTTTTCAGCAGACTGACTTGAAAAACTCCATATAAATTAGTTGCTCGCTATCGCGACCAACTAAAAATACTATTTTATCTGACAAATTTGGATAAAAAAACGGGATTGATTTAACATCAAAATATTACTTCGAACAAGCATGAATTGTTTTGCCATCTTTGACAAAAAATGTTGCAGTTTTGAATTGGGCCCGTGTTTTAGTTTTAAGAGTTATTTCGCGACCAAACACTTGTTAGCTTGTGATGAATATTTCATACCTGCACCAAATATTGACTACAATGGCATGTCAGCCATATTTTGATTAAATGTAATATATTAGTGGTAGTCAAATCTTATATTATGACCATGGTGACATCTTCTAAATGTTAACTATGTTTTATTTTTCCCCCTCGTAGGTGAGCTAATTTGGATCCCCTACATCCATGATCATTTGTTAACGATTAGTTTGTTTACTCTCTTGAGGCTGCACTTTTTGCCCAAAATGATTGCATTAAATCTGGTGTTTATTTTTCTTATTTAATTTTCAATAAAATCTTGTGAGACTTTTTGAGCTTTAATTAAAAACTAGGTCACTTTGTCAATACATTGGAAAATATCACAGAGCTCACAATCTTAATATGAACCTGATCGTGATCAAAATGGTATTTTTATAGTTGGAAGCTTCTTCATGATTGTGTGAGGGAAACTTTGTAACAAGGGCACGTCATAGAAACACTTGAACAATGTGCTGAGGTCGCAGTTTCTAGTGAATAGTAGTGATCTTCATAACACTTGGTCAGAATTATATGCATAATATCTAGGTCAAGTTTTGCCATTAAAAACAGTCACATTGATTCAAAATATCATAGACAGTAGAAACACTTGGTAAACAAATGTTCATGTCATATCTTGAATTAACTTTTTACTGCATGTTCAACTTTATAATCTAAGCCAAATTTTCTAAGTGGGTCATGAATGCAAAGTCAAATCTTGGTCACTATGTCAAATCCTTGAAAAATACTGATGTCTATCATTCTAGAGATATCATTTTTCATTTGAATTTCTTAAATTTTGGTAAGACAGTTCTTCATCTTTACAATAGCATTGGTATAGACCTCGGTTGAATGCTAAGTATCAATGCCACTATATAACAAAATAAACATTGTAAACAGTATTTTTAAGTGATTCATATCACACTTTGTCAGAATGTTTATCTCTATAAATCTAGGTCTAAAATAAGCCAATTTAACATTTAAATACTAGATTATTCTGATATTCAGGTACAATCTCACAGAAATTATTTTACGATTGTAAATGCAACATTTAATCTAAGAAAATCTAATTAAATGTATTCGCTCTTCCTGCTGTGAGAGGATTGAATACATACACTTTCATCAGATTGTACATTAATAAACGTGAATCGTCTTCAGATTTGTTATTCAGGGGCATGGGGCATCTTGTTTTATTTACTAATATGACTGATAGTGACACCATCCCTCTTATAGATTGATTTGCGTGGTTTTCAAGACAAAATGGGGGCATTAAACAGTCTAAAAGTGCTTATATTTGTAAATATGTCAGGAGTGTAAGTTTTCACACTAACCTTTAATATGTGCCTTGGAAACTTAAGTCACTCTGTTGTTATGTATTCTGGTAAGTGGAACTAAAAAAGGTCATTATATGACATTATTTCACCAATTTTTGTTGCAAAAAAACCCCTCAAAATTACTGAATGTCGGACTTTCCTACCTAAGTAGAAATAATTGTTATTGTTCTCAGAAGTCCTGGGCATTAAATAGTTTAGGATTTATTTTTCAAGTGAATTAACTAAGAAATTAAGATCATAATGTGAACAAATAAATCAGCTTACAGACATTTATATCATACATAGCAAACGTATTGTCCAAAATTCAAACATGAACAAAATCTTACACTCCTGACATTTAAACAATGGGATATATCTCAATGATAAGTGTATTTTGTGAACTTAAATAACCTGTTATGGTTAACTTTTTATTGGTTTAATAAAAACATGTGCTAAAAGGTTAACTTTTATTCTGTATTTAAAATTTATCATTGTTTGATTCCAAATCTTACACATCTGACATTTAGAGGGTATACTAGTAAATGCGGTCATCCTTCTAATAAAAAGAAGTTTTTATGATGAAGCTTCCACTGGCTTAATTCAATACACTTGCTACTTCATAACTCTCACATAAAATAATGAAACATGGAGTATATAAACTGTTACATCAATATAAAGTTGAATTTTAGTAAATTTTGTAACTTTTTTCTCCAGGGGTGCGTGTGTTTTCAAGTGACCACAAGATATGTAAAAGTCATAATAAAATGTAGAAGAAGAGAATTAAATATTAGCCAAACCACATAATTTTAATATTCGGGACATTTTTATATGATATGTTTTCAAATATGATTGTATTGCTGCTGTGAAGTTCAATTAAATTTTAAAATGTCACTAATTTTCCTTATACTCTTGACATTTTAGCCACATTTATCGCAATAACTTTTTCATTATTGCATATTTTTAGAAAAAAAAATGGACACAATTTAAACACCATTGAGAGGCACTAACTGAAATATAATTATTCCAGATTAAAGCTAGAATAAAAAATGCTAAGCAGTTCTAAAAAATTAGCCCTTTTTTTTAAATGTGTCCTAAAATCAAAAGTATAGCAGTCCGATACTCGTCTCGATTGGGTATAGGTAAATAGAACAAAAAACAACACATTCGCGTCATTGTGATTTCTTTTTATCGCATTCGTTTTAATATTTGAAAAATATAGCATTTTCAGTTTAAAAAAAGTATATCAGAATGACAAATGAACAACTTTAAGCTGTCAATGTACACATGTTTTCGATTAAGAAAAAACACGAGCTGTAGATGTGCAGCTAGATATAGAAAGTCAATACTCGTACTGACACCGTGTTCTCCGACAAACGAGTATTTTAACGTGGAATTTAACTAGATCAGGTAAGTAAAGAGTTGAAAATTGGTTTGATAGACAAACGAAATCAATTTATACGTTTTAAATCCAATTTATGGTTGTGTTTCGCTACTAACCTAAAACATGCATTCATTTAAAGCAAATTTGCATGACCTAAACTTTATGTGGTCGGGAGATATTTAGTGTACTTTTCTTTTTTTGAGCTCTGGATTGGTGTCACAATATATAACTAAGTTTTAATTGCAATATCGGAAAAAAGGCGACATTTCATTTATGATCGAACCATAGGCACACATATGTACTCAAACTATTGGTATAAACTTAATTTTTAATATCGAAAACATAGCCTGTGATTATAAATATACAGGTATTTAACTTGTGTGTTTTTTACATAACGGGCAACTTAAGCCATCGCATAAAATTGTAAATATATTTTTAGCTACTTGTAAAGGGCTTAGGCGTAGGGAAACATCTTGTTGTTTACTTACATTACATTTCAGCCGCTATAAATTGTTGTCATTTTGTTGATTTGCCATTACACTTATCTGTCACTATCCGGTCAGCACCAACTCCTCAATATTTTAAGAAAACCATTCACTAACATGAAATCACGATGATAAATGATTATTGAATATACGCATATTTAAAGTGAAGAGATTATGTCTCTTATGTGTTCACAACAACGCTGATTTTTATAACCTATGTGCAATTTCCATTTGCGTTATTTTATATTATTTATCTTACTTTTAAATAGCAAGCATCGAAATTCCTGACTGAAACAAATTCCATACAATCATGGCATCACCAGATACGGAGAGCGAGTGTACAGACACTGAGAGCGAACGAGGTTCTGACGACCAAGATGCAAGCGCCGAGATCATGAAATTAGACGAGTTCAAATCGGAGCTGATCGAAATTAACCGACGCTTCGAAGTTCTTGCGTTTCATTTTGAGTATAAAAAAGCCGAGCACAAACACATTGTCGCGCTTAAGGATGAGAAAATCGAAAAATTAGAACAAGAGTTGGAGCGAAAGGCTCAGACAACGCCTGAAATGAATAATGACATTCAGATTCTTAAATCGAGCATTTTTCAACTAAATGAAACGGTAGAGAAATTAGAGAAAGAAAAGGCGACTCTGTTTTCTGCCTCAAAAAGTAAAGATGTAGAAATTAAGAACATGAGAGACAGATTGAGCCAAGTGCATAAAGAACTACACGCAACAAAACAACGTCTTATTGCGAAAACTGAAGAAGTTCTCTCGCATAAGGAAGACAAAGACAAATTAGAAAGACAACTAGATGAAAACAGTCGACTTATGGCCGAAAACGTGAAAGTGCTGAAAAAGATGCAAGAGCAAATGAAACTTGACCGAACTAGTGCCAAGCGCGAAATGAGACAAATGGAGGACAGGATAGTCAAACAAATAGAGGACGTTCGTGAAAACAGGGATTCCTCCCCGCCTAAAGCCGGCAAAACATTACAAGAAATTAAATTGGATTCGGGCCATGTATTTGGTCCAGGCAATAGGGGTACAAGCACAAATCGACAACGTTCGACTGTGAAATTCCCACCTCTTTCCGACAGGACCACCCCCAGATAAACGGAACAAAATCTTGTACTTACAACATTGTACTGTTACACTGAATCAGTTGATATTGATGGTCTGTAGTGTAAGCTGCGTCATGAGATGGTCTGTATAGAACATACTTGTTAGCGCTTTGAAGCAAGCTATATAACAACTTAAAATATGTGTAACGTAGTACCTGTTGATTTTCACTTTAATAAAAGCAAAGTTTGTTCGGCTTGCATCAAGTTATTTGATATGCAAATTTAGAAATCCGACTTCGTTGAAATGATTAACCCATTTATGCCCAGTGGACTCTCCCATCCTTCTAAATTGGATCAATTTATTTCTGAAATTAGGGATGTCTGGTATATTTTTTTCTATATTTAGAATATTTCTTACAGAAAGTCCTTTAAGCAAACAGCGCAGACCCAAATGAGACGCCGCATTATGCGGCGTCTCATCTGGGTCTACGCTGTTTGCAATGTCCTTTTTTCAGGACGCTAGGCATAACTGGGTTAATATTTTTACTATAGAGAATATGCCAGTGTTTAAGACGTTTGAGCGATATAGAAAATATTTCTAGGCACACACCTTTTATAAACATCAAACTGCACGAGTATTGTATAATGTCCATGAATAAATACGTTGTGCTTATTTTGTTTACTGTGTTCTGATTCTGGTCCAGTCGTGTAACTCTCGAGTCTGTGTATTAGATACTTTGGTCATAAGTATGTGTAGGGAATGAACTCAAACTATCACAAACCCCAAAATAAGCGGAGCATTCATATTGTGTACCTTTTTATAATGTCATTTATTATTGAAGCTGATGACATTTTTATTGGTAAACTTTAAGGACATTTAAACGTACACGTGCATCAAATTCAGACCACATACGGGTTTATAGTGGATGTATCACCCAGCATCCTGGGAAATCGCCAAAACCGGGTTCTTGTACATATCTCTGTTATGACTAAACGATAATTTGATTCCATACTTTTGTCGTAAATGGTTGACTTGCACACAGGTAACTCAGCTCTAAGTTCCTTGGTCCCACTTTTGTGCAAAATTGGTTTATAGATTAGTGGCTTATCTCCAGTAAGTTAATGTATGAGCTATTGAGCACGCCGATGTATTAACCCATGTATGCCTAGTGGACTATCCCATCCTTCTAAATTGGATCAATTTATTTCCAAAATTAGGGATTTCTAGTATATTTACTTCTATATTTTGAATATTTCGTACAGAAATTCCTTTAAGCAAACAGCGCAGACCCTGATGAGACGCCGCATCATGCGGCGTCTCATCTGGGTCTTCGCTGTTTGCCAAGGCCCTTTTTCTAGACGCTAGGCATAAATGGGTTAATGACATTATTTGACGATAACGCTGATCGATGAACATGATCTTCCTGGTGAATCTTATCTCTAGTTAGATTCACAGGTTAACCCTCTTAATATTTATAATATGGAAAATCAATAATGTATAATCATAGACTTTTTTTCTGAAATAGCTCTATTTATGTAACGGACGATACATAATTGGGTGGAATATTTCCATATGCAACTTACGAATTGTTTATTTTGTATTAAAGTTGATATAATATATACAAGTTTCAAGAAAAAAGTATCAACAACATATAAACAGCATACATATCACATTCAACAGGTTAGAAACCGTTACAATTTTGAACATTTTGACTACAAATGCCACGCATTTAGTCGCAATGGTGATTTAAACGTTGTTATAAAATAAGTTGATTAAACAAGTAATGTATTTCAACATCTTAACAAACAGGGTTGGCATAAGCAATAAAGTTTATTATAATTTTCTTTCTTTCAGTCAGACTTTAAAATGGAGCTTACTCTTGAGCAAATTGTTTGTTCAAAATTAAGGGTGTCACGATACGCTCACCGTATAATACGATACGTATCGCGGTACAGTGTGTACGATACAATACGTATCGCGATACGTATCGTCAGATGGAAACAACATACAAACCATTTAAAACCATTTTTCAATTTTATTTAAAGACCTCTATATGTGTGTCATACAATATACAAAATACCATATAATGTCATGAAAGTACACGAATTAACAATTAGTTATTATTATTTACAAATCCAAAATTTTGATTAAATATGAAGACGAAATTATGAATATGTTTGTAACATACGGACTGCTTTAAGTTTCTTTTACTGCGATGGATTATTTAAGGTAACAACAAAACGTGTTTACTAACTAGTCAAACTGGCTTGTGCCAATCTTTGCTTGTGCGGTAACAAAACTCCAAGCGCAATTCTTAGAACCAGTTAAATATTGCACCTTGTTTCGTGACGTAGGCGACACAGCACATTTTTGAGTGGTTGAAAATTTTATTTTAATGGTTTCAAAGAATTTGCGAAATTTACAGCGGAATCACAAAATTACAGTTTCTGCTTAGGAAATTCGTAGCGACTAAAGTCTTGATATAAAGCAAATGTTTATACGAAATAAACGCCTACCACTTTCCTACTGATAACACAAAATTCTTTCATATTTTTTATTAGAAGCTCGCTGGAAATGAGTTCAATTAAACTTCCGCCATTAATTGGGCGATTTACAGTTACTTCCTTTGAAATGCGTCATGGAAATGACGTACCGTACCGTACGGACTCGGAGGCGCATCGTGAACCGTACCGAGGGGAGATTATTACGATATACCTTCCCACGGAGTACCGTGACACCCTTATTCAAAATAATGTATATATGTTCAAACATGGTCATGAAGAAATGACACAATATCCGACACTGTCTGTCTCGCAATATTCAATGAAAAGGGTCCTTCCGAAAACATCAATGCAGTGTGAAACGAAGTTTTGTTGTTGATTAAATGCGTCGGTACGCCCGCTTGTCGTAACCGGGTGGCGTACATGATTTCATCATCTCTAATGATGTCATATCCGGCGGTCATTATGTACGCGCGCGGTAAACCTACCAGCAATTCCGGATCCGCAATAAGGGGCGACACGTATGGGTCGGTCATTTTGTCTATAAATTCTCGAGTGATATCCGATCTTCCGAAATTCAACTTCTGTGATAGATCTTTCTTTTGAAATCCGCGGTTATCGTATGCTTTCATCAAAACAGTTTGATCAACGTAATACGCAAATTAAGACCTTTTTACTTTCGGTGACGTGTGGTTATTGGCGATTATATCCGGGGCATATTCCGCGCCGAGTCCGAGGTAATTCGCCCAGAAAATCACCTGAAACAAGCCATTAAACGTCTTCGCGAAGTAAGGCTTATTTTCAATGACGGACGTTGTATTGAACGTAAAAAGCTGCAGCGCCGGAACTAGTAACAGTTGAGCCTTAATGAGCTCGCGTGCTTTTAATGAGACGCTTGCAGCAAGGTTCCCGCCGGCGCTGTCTCCGCCAATGGCGATGCGCCGGGGATCTATACGCAGACCAGATGCCTCCGCGTGCAAATACTGAACCACTTCAAGGCAGTCGTCTGACGCGGCCGGATATGGGTGTTGTAGGCTAAGACGGTAACTGGAACAAAGAGTTGAAACGCTCGTTTAACTTTAATTTTAAACATGATTTACCGGTAAGTCAATCGGTACAAATAAACGCTATTTACGCTAATTCAAGTCATCGGAAGTTTAAATATTAAATAAAAGGGCTTCTGTTAATATTGTATGCTATTATTTTGGGTATATTTGTACGAACCCCTACTCATTTCATAAAGAACTCACTCGACTGATACAACGACAAGTCCAGAGTCCCTGGCCACTTTCCGTGTAAAGGAATCATACGCATCTGAAATAAGAATGCCGTTTATTCGTTGTCTCTTTAAATGAACGATCGACGTTGTTGAATATTGTGATTCAATTTATAAAGATGCAATCACACTCATGAGTCGATCGCGGAGCATTACGGAGCTCTACTTAAATGACGCAGGTGACTGCAACCAGCAAGGATGTTCTATGAACTTTATGGGAAGGGGAGGAACAATATATTTGCTCGAGCAGTCCATTCGTATGCCGGATGTGTGTCGCGCGTAACTAAACATGTAATGCTGTGAACAGATGGAACTGGGTTGTAAAAACAATATATAGGCCAAAATAACGTTTACATATTAAAAAGCTCTACCTATTGACAACAGGGAAAATACTCCTCCATGGAGATATACGAGCACCGGCCTGGCCCCGGCCTCAATGGTGGTTAGAGGTTCATACATGCGCACAGGCACCCGGCTCTTGCTTGTGAACATGTCCGTTATGTCCGTTATCTACATATTGAAGCGTTTAAACGCAAAATCCTGGTGACAATCCTAGTAATTCATGCACTCATATCCAAGTGTCATGCAATTTGGTTTAAGATTGGAACGTCAAGTATGCTAATAATTTTCTAAAATATGATACAATTTTGATACGAAATAAGTTCAAAATTTACTCGCCTGCGACACGTTACACGAGTACTCGGCCGACGTTCAGCACGGGTCTTAAATGTTATACGGGTTTTACTTGAAATTGTTTTTAAATTAAACACTATTAGATTTATATTGAATTTAAATAAATCAACGCAAACAAGTGTCTATATGTGTGGAGATTGAGCTCAAAACATAACAAACCCGAAAATAAGCAGAGCAATCATATCCTCTACCTTTTTATAATGTGATTTATTACTGAAGCTGGTGACATTTAAATTGTTAAACTTAAAAGGCATTGAACCGTACACGTGCATTAATATTAAATTCAGATCACATACGAATTTACAGTGGATGCATCACCGTGTGTAATCGTTAAATACGGGTTCGTGAATTCATCTCTGTTATGACTAAACGTTTATTTGATTCCATACTTTTGTCGTATATGGTTGACTTGCACCCAGTTAAACTCAGATGTAGTTCCTTGGTCCAACTTTTGTTTGACGGTGTGAACGTGGTTTATATAGATTAGTGGCTTATCTCCAGTAAGTTAACGTATGAGCTATTGAGCACGCCGATGTATTAATGACATTATTTGACGATAAGGTTGATCGATTAAAATGATCTTCCTGGGTCCGGTTTAATAAAAAACTACAAAACACGACTGTAGTCGCGCGACTGTGCGGTCGACCGACGGTTGTCGGCCGCCAACTGACAAATTGTCGCGTTCACGGAGAAATTTGCCGCGACTGTGGTCGAATGACTGTGTGGTCAGTCGACTGCGGTCGTTGTAGTCGCTATTTTTAGAAAATTATCACTTCCGCCATCAACATTTTTTTATTTATTGTGCGAAAACTCATATCACGAAAAGTTAATCTTAAATTTGTTAAAATAATATGATATTATTTGTTTAAACAGAATTCGCTTGCGGATTCTTCGTCAAAGGTGTGTTTGTAATAATATTCATTAAGTGTTCAAAGTTCAAATACAAAATCTGACGCAATGAAATAAAATCTACTACTATGGTTCACGCGTCTCTGGACAATGTCCTTTCGCGTGTCAAAATTGCAGAACCTCAAACATACTTGCCAACGCAGTTTCAAGATGTTGGTACTTAAGACCGTACATTTATATGAATATTCACCATATACCAATATGAATTGGTGCGCTCGACAAATCGGACGGAAGGAAGGATCGAATGAATAATGCTCGTAGATCGAGGAAAACGCGTGCAAAAACTGCATTGTGGAGTCTGGATGTCTACGGAAGTCTTTAAAACCAAATAACGGGTTTGCAATCAGCTCTGGAATTCACTAATGATTATGGACATACTGCTGAGACATTTTTGTTAAAATTTTCTTTTATATCTGGCTTCTAAATCTGCCCAATAATTATTGCACTTAAAGGTTTGATACATTGCATTATCGTCTGCAAAATTCAATTTAATGAGAATCTATCTAAATAAGGTTGACATTTCACTTTTATAGGATTGAACTTATGACACTTTATCTGGGCAATGATCGTTTTGTTAATTATTCATATTCCATTGTAAATTTCACTTCAACAAAATAAATGACGCGACGTTTAGCATCATAAAACATATTTATCCCATTGTTATTAAGGTAAATCAATTACGTGCATTTCTTCTAAACTACTGTATATGTATTACTTTCCCTTGCTCGAGACATCCGTGTATTGGATGGGAAATACGCATATTGATGATACAATATTGTATAAATTTCGGAAACGTATTCTACATCTACAGCAAAGGTGTCTATGAGCTCCAATAGCTCTCTCCTTGGTAAGCGAAATCGACGGAAAAGTTCATCATCATTGTACATGTCTATTGGATTCAACCTATCTCTAAAAACTCGCTCTCTTCGAAAATGTCTTCGCATTCGATGAACAAGTCGCATGGAGGCCGCCATGATTAAACTCGAAACTATCCGCGTTCATTTTGCACGGGTTTTGAATGCCGACAAAGCGTCAAGCGACGAGCAGTCGTGGTGTGAGGGGTAGACTGCGGTCGCTCGACAATATGTCGAACAACGCGCGGTCGATTGACGACCGTCGCTCTCCATTAAACACGGCTATCGTCGCACGACGATTATTCGCTGGTACAACCATAGTCGCCCGACCATGGTCGCTCTCATTAAACCGGACCCTGGGTGCCTCATTGTGTACACACCGGTCTTACTGACTTACGTACTGACAATAACGTAGTGACGTCACCATCTATGTATAGAATGCAGGTGCCTAATTTAGTAATTAACCCCCCCCCCTGCAATAGGTGGAGCTGCATTTCAACTCACAGTTTCGTACATAATTAATTTTTTTCGAATTAATTTTTAAATAAAAGTGAATAACACAATGTTTAAATATATTATTGTGTTTTATTCTGTCAAAACAAAACAAAAAAACCCGATGGTAAACGCATGCAAAACAATGAAAATTAAACTGCGAAACTGTGGCGCATTCGCTCACAGGTATTGGGCGCGTGGCCAAGTCACTTGAACACTATCAATCACAGGTGGGTAGCGTGTGGCTATGATATTAATTAGTGAAAACATCATTTTGAATGATAAATAATCATATTATAACGAAAAATTAACTTTTCTGAAAAAAATATTTCACTATCAAATATATATATATATAACAAGGTATGCAACTCAAAATCACCCCAAAACGGGGTGCATAGCTTTGAACAGCCATATCTTCATCAATTGTGCAGCGATTTTCACGATCTCGGTCTTATTCAACGCAGAAATGAATATCCTTTCTGGAAATGTATATCCTTTCTGGAAATGTATATGTCTTGCAATTTTTTTACAAATGCTGGGTCAACTTTTAAGAAATAACACGATACACAACAAGCATGACCCAGTTGACAGTGATCATGCATTCTTTATGAATGAAATCTCCAGTTGTAAAGACACCCCCCCGCATTGGACCAATGAAATCACTCGTATGTTTAAAATGTCAGTTAGTTGAAATGTATGTAAACAAAGGTTTCAAACGGCGCTGGACAGTTAGTCTTGATGCAGAATGTAACGACAAGAACGGTAATAATGTTTTTTCATACGTTTTATTGAATTATGGTATCGAAGTACATGAACTTTGTAGGGAATTTGCCCTTTACTCCGTGAAGATTTCAGTCTTAAAGACAGCATGATCACTGTCAACTGGGTCATGCGTGTTGTGTATCGTGTTATTTCTTAAAAGTAGAACGTAGTAGTACCCTATCAGGTACCATCAACCACGAATGACGAAAAAAGAAAAGTTTTAAAATACCGTATTTTTTTACAATTATTATTTAATATTGATTAAAATATCACGGCTGGTATATTACATTACTTGAAAAAAAATCATATTTTCAGTATATTCAGTAATAAAATTTCGCAATGTGAATTCGAAAGTACATCGCGAAAATACGTGACATAACGATATACACACTATAAATAACGCAAGTAGATTGATCATTTTATATATAAAATATATACAATTCACTACGCATGCACAATTTGCATTCTGGGTTTACCACGTGACGATGATGATCAATGTACTGGTGTTATTTATAGTTAACTGGTCGTTAACTGGTAGACATACCCAGTAAAATGTATTACCAAATATACTCAAAATATGAAAACTTAACAACTTTTTTCAAGTAATGTAATATACCAGTCCTGATATTTTAATCGATATAAACTAATAGTTGTAAAAAATACGGTATTTTACAACTTTTCTTTCGTTCGTCATGTGGTTGACGGTCGCTTTAATTAAGAGACACAGGGACTTTTAAAATAAGCATTTGCAATTAACCCACACCAACATTATGGCTGTCTTTCAGGTTAATTAGCATGTTTTTGCAGCCCTGAAAAACACATGTATAATTCGTTCAGGTTAATCATCTTTCACTGATTGGTGGATCAAATACAAAGCAGACTGTGCATAACATATAAGAAAGGTATCACATAAAACTTGTTTGTTATTGTCCCCTACCGGTGAAACCGGAGGGGACATATGGTTTGCGCTCTGTGTGTCTGTCAGTCAGTCAATCAGTCTGTCAGTCCGTCACCTTTTCTGGACCCTGCGATAACTTTAAAAGTTCTCAAAATATTTTCATGAGACTTGAAACATTGACAGATGGCAATATGGAGATTATGCACGTCATTTCATTTTGTACCTACGTCGAGAATTCGGGTTGCTATGATGGAACCCGAATCCGTTACAGATTCCGAACAGTCCGCGGGCATTTCGGGCCATGGGGCCGGTGCCAGAACCGTGCAGAAATCGGACATGGAAAGTATAATCTTGGAGGATTTATGGCGGAAAAGTTTGATACATAAAGGTTGGTCAATTGGGTCCGTGAACAGATTGCAGTTTTGTTTAGCTAAAGGTACGCTTATAAAAATCATACAACAATGCTCTTACTAAATGTGCTCGTTTTTGTAATGAGAGTCAGTTTAGGTTTCCCCCAGAGAGCACTGCTCTTTTGGCGGACTTCCTGCGAGAGATATCAGATGGGTCCGACAGGCCTAATTCAGTACTTAACACTACTCTAGCTGCCTTAGGGCACTTGTACGCTTTAGTGTCCCTTTAGAGACATTTAACAGTTCAAACCTGGGTTTGTCACGTGACAACTATTTTGTTAAATATACGTCACGAAGACAAACTCGTAATGTAATTTAATGAGAATTTAATTACATATACATTATGCCATAGTAGTGAGTAAATTTTTAACAGTTTAAACAGCAGTGGGTTTGTCACGTGACTACTATTTTGTTAAATATACGTCACGATGACAAACTCGTAATGTCATTTAATGAGAATTTAATTACATATACATAATGCCATAGTAGTGGGTAATTTTTTAACAGTTTTAACAGCAGTAATTTTAAAATCTAAATGCAACATAGTTCGCAAAGAAAATAAAGTGAAAAAATAAAACTAAAATTAAACAATAACAATTAAACATGCAAGGTACACAACTCTCACACAACATTATAAATGTCAATCCAGTGGTTTTTCCCCTTACAAATCCTAACTATAATGAGTGCAACACAATCTCGAAAGTCAATGTTCAAGTTTTACAGCTCTCGTGATTTAACAAACCTGCTGTGAAATCTTGCGGAGGCTTGGAATGCACATAGTGCGCAAAGAACACTTCAGAATTTTTCCATCGACCGACTGTGCGAACAATTTCCGGATCGACATGATTCTCCACAGCGGTTGTGGCTCAATGCACAAAATCCACAGGCAGCAGTATCATAACAAAAAATTGCCCTTCCCCCCTCGGACCATACCCCCCCCCAGCTTACCCCAAGGGTTCCAGATTGTTAAATGTACACCTATTGTGCATGGTTTAACTTTCCAACAACGTATATTGAGTTTGTCTTCGTGACGTATATTTAACAAAATAGTAGTCACGTTACAAACCCAGGTAGTAACAAGTTGTTACGTCACAAGCTCGTTCTCAAATTGTACAATATTTAGGGAATTAGTGAATGTAATAAGGATATATAGGTCGTATATAGATATGGTTACTCGGGGATTGTGCATATGTTGTGGATTTTGTTCCTACGCCAAGAATAGACTAGACATATTGCTGAAAATGGTTGAGTTTCACCGGTAAGGGACTTATATTGCTTGGCAATAGTCTAGTTCAATATTTTAATTTCCATTGATGACTATGTTTTGTGTGTTATTTGTTCACTGTCATAACCATACTTCCATCAAGATTTTGTTAAAATTATCTACCTTCTCTAAATTAATGCTATCAAACAATTGGAATAGTCAATCACTCTTACTGTGTTTCCTCCATCTCTATTTGCTGTCTTTCTTTTGTTTATTTAGTGGAATTAATTCATATGTTGACGTGTATGTTTACTTTTTCAGATTGATGTCTAAAAGACTGATGTGTAAATTAAACTCAAAAGGAGTTAAAGGGAAGCTCTTGTTCGATTCATCCGAAATTCAAAGTTGTAATTGGTATGTTTATTTGCCTTTAAAGGGGCCTTTTCACAGATTTTGGCATTTTTTAACTTATTCATTAAATGCTTTATATTGATAAATGTAAACATAAGATCGTAAAAGCTCCAGTAAAAAATCAAGAATAAAATTAAAAAAAAGGAAAAGAACATTGCCTGGAGCAGGTTTCGAACCAGTAACCCCTGGAGTCCTGCCAGAGTCCTGAAGTAAAAACGCTTTAGCCTACTGAGCTATTCCGCCGAGTACACATACGTGACGTATTTTATACCTTATATAAGCAATCTTCGTAGTAATACACAATTTAACGACAAAAACAGAACTCTCCAAATTATTCAATCGTTTCGCGTTGCAACGCTTTATAATTTTTAGGTTTTATAATCGTCAAAAGATGCATATAATGGCTATATTAGAGCATGGTAAATGTTCAGTATTACTGTTTCCTCACAAATATCATAACTAAAACGAAAATTTGCGAATCTGAAACAACTTTTTTCAATTTTGTCAATTTACCAAAGCGTGAAAAGATCCCTTTAAAGTATAACAACAAAACGCATGCCAGACCTATGCCTCAGTCACACATTCACGGATGCCATTGCCAGTTCCACTGCGGATTAAATCTCACGGATGACCCTTTAAGTGTCCAAGTCCGTGGTCAAATATATACGGATTATGTACTACGGTGTAACCATATGTTTTCACATATATTCTAATTCCCTTGTCATATCTGTGTTTGTGACTGAGGCATAATAAAGAAGCATAAAGATATGCATAGAATACTAGTATACCTTTTTGTAGAAGCGTGAACTGTAAGTAAAATAAAAATGAAAGTAATGTCAAAGAGTTATTACACTTGCGTAATTTTAGACATTAAACGGCGTTATATTACATTCGCGGGACAACATTTATGATATAAGTAAATTTTAGATTATAATAAATTTAGGCGGCTTTAACAATGTGCAAATAAAAATAAATGAAAAAAAATCTTATTTCAGCTAGTGCCATGAAAGGGAACAGAGAATGTGACAGAACACAAAATCAAGGAGCACATCAGCTACCATCTAAAATACGCCCCAAACTGGAAAAGAGTTGGCAAAAGATACATTGACAATTATCTTTAAAATGACACGTTTAGGATGCTTTTGTGCTTAGGATGATTTTGCGGATAAATGTTTTGTGGCTTATAGGTGCAATCAAGCTTCTAAAAATATGTTTGCTACTATTACTATTAGTGATTGGTTTGGTTTAAACAGTATTATTCTACATGTATATTTTAACGTTTAATAACAACGTGTAGAAGACCAAGATTTTGTAATTTATTGATCCATAACTTGCAAATAACTATGTGTTCTTACTATATTTATAGCAAACATGTGCTAGACACTTTTTAAAACATATAATGAAAATGCTATGTGTACAACGAACATTTAAATTTCAATACACGTTTGAAATCTCAAACTCCGTAATATAATCATGAACTGCTGGGTCGATTTCCATCAGACTAAGTCTGTAATGTATTACTTATTTAAAGGACTTTTGTGAGCGATCCAGGCCCATTGTGTTTTAATTTCTTCATAACAATGCTTTGATAGATATGCCATGTGAATGTTATTAATTAAATCGTATTTAATGAATTTACCATGTCTGTAGAGATCTGTACTGAATATACATCTTGGAAGAAGTACATAAAATGTATTGTTTGTTCGTTTTCTTTTAAAGAATTACATTTCGCAAACAGATTATTATGTAACTATGTGGTCATTGGAATATCTGTCAAAATCCTCTTTGAAAAATAACGCGGGAAAACAAGGTTTTTGTTCTGTCATTATTGGTTTGGAAGTAAGATTTTGTAGGGAGGTTGCACACTATGATTATAAGGTTGAATTTTGTTTGGGAGCTAAGTTTAATGAATGTTAAGTTTTGCTTGCACGGAGGTTGCATGCTAGTTATTTGGTTGTGGGAAGGTTGGGGAATGTTTGAATTTCGGTTGCATGATAGTTATTTGGTTCTGGGGAGGTTGGTGAATGGTTATTTTGGTTTCAGGGAGGTTGGGAGAAGGTTGCAGGGTAGTTATTTGGTTGCGGGGAGGTTGGGAGAAGGTTGCATGGTAGTCACTTGGTTGTGGAAAGGTTGTATTTGGGTTTGGAGAAGGTTGCAGGGAGGTTATGAGATGGTTGCAGGGCCGTTGTGAGATAGTTATTTGGTTGGAAGAAGGTTGCAGGGAGGTTGGGAGAAGGTTGTTAGGAGGTTGGGAGAAGGTTGTGGAGAGGTTGGAAGAAGGTTGTATTTTGGTTGAGATTTAGTTAGAATCCGACGTTGGGTCAACGTTGAAAAAATGACGACGCAAACGTTTGCAAAATCAACCACCACCCAACATTCTCCCATCGTAAGAATCTGACGGTGGTGCAACGTTGGTACAACGTCAATTGTTTGCTGGGCACAGTTTAACCCTCTTAATATTTATAATATGGACAATCAATTATGTATCATCATATACATTTTTTCTGAAACAGCTCTATTTATGTAAAGGACGATACCGAATTGTGTGGAATGTTTCCCTATGAAACTTACAAACTGTTTATTGTGTGTGAAATTTGATATAACATATACAAGTTTTAAGACAAAAGTATAAACAACATATTAACAGCATACATATCATATTTAACAGGTTTGAAACCGTTACAATTTTGAAAATTTTGACTACAAATACCATGCATTTAGTGGCAATGGTGATTTTAACGTTGTTATAAAATAAGTTGATTAAACAAGTAATATATTTAAACATCTAAGCAAACAGTGTTCGCATAAACTATAAAGTTTATTATAATTTTTCTTCTTTCAGTCAGACTTTAAAATTAAGCCTGCTCTTGCGAAAACGGTTCAAAATCATGTACATGTATATATGTTCAAACATGGTCATGAAGAAATGACACAATATCCGACACTGTCTGTCTCGCAATATTCAATGAAAGCGGTCCTTCTGAAAACGTCAATGCAGTGTGAAACGAAGTTTTGTAGTTGATTAAATGCGTCGGAACGCCCGCTTGTCGTAACCGGGTGGCGTACATGATTCCATCATCTCTAATGATGTCATATCCGGCGGTCATTATGTACGCGCGCGGTAAACCTACCAGCATTTCCGGATCCGCCATAAGGGGCGACACGTATGGGTCGGTCATTTTGTCTATAAATTCTCGAGTGATATCCGATCTTCCGAAATTCAACTTCTGTGATAGATCTTTCTTTTGCGACCCGCGGTTATCGTATGATTTCATCCAAACAGTTTGATCAACGTAATTCGCAAATTTAGACCTTTTTAGTTCCGGTGAGGTGTGGTTATTGGCGATTATATCCGGGGCATATTCCGCGCCGAGTCCGAGGTAATTCGCCCAGAAAATCACCTGAAACAAGCCATTGAACGTCTTCGCGAAGTAAGGCTTATTTTCAATGACGGACGTTGTATTGAACGTAAAAAGCTGCAGCGCCGGAACTAGTAACAGTTGAGCCTTAATGAGCTCGCGTGCTTTTAATGAGACGCTTGCAGCAAGGTTCCCACCGGCGCTGTCTCCGCCAATGGCGATGCGCCGGGGATCTATACGCAGACGAGATGCCTCCGCGTGCAGATACTGAACCACTTCAAGGCAGTCGTCTGTCGCGGCCGGATATGGGTGTTGTGGGCTAAGACGGTAACTGGAACAAAGAGTTGAAACGCTTGTTTAATTCTAATTTTAAACATGATTTAAGTCAAGCGGTAGAAATAAACGCAATCTACGCAAATTCAAGTCATCGGAAGTTTAAATATTGATATAAAATACGACTTTAAGGGCTTCTGTTAATATTGTATGCTATCATTGTGGGTGTATTTGTACGAACCCCTACTCATTTCATAAAGAACTCACTCGACTGATACAACGACAAGTCCAGAGTCCCTGGCCACTTTCCGTGTAAAGGAATCATACGCATCTGAAATAAGAATACCGTTTATTCGTTGAGTTGTCTCTTTAAATGCACGATCGACGTTGTTGAATATTGTTGCACGATCGACGTTGTTGAATATTGTGATTCATTTTATAAAGATGCAATCACACTCATGAGTCGATCGTGGAGCATTACGGAGCTCTACTTTAATGACGCAGGTGACTTCGACCAGCAAGGATGTTTTATGAACTTAATGGGAATGGGAGGAACACTATATTTGCTTGAGCAGTCCATCCGTATACCGGATGTGTGTCGCGCGTGACTATACAAGTATGCTGAGAGACAGAAAGAACTGGGTTGTAAAAACAATACATACAGGCAAAAATAACAACGTTTACATATTAAAAAGCTCTACCTATTGACAGCAGGGAAAATCCTCCTCCATGGAGATATACGAGCACAGGCCTGGCCCCGGCCTCAATGGTGGTTAGAGGTTCATACATGCGCACAGGTACCCGGCTCTTGCTTGTGAACATGTCCGTTATCTATATAATGAAGCGTTTAAACGCAAAATCCTGGTGACAATCCTAGTAATTCATGCACTCATATCCAAGTGTCATGCAATTTGGTTTTAGATTGGAACATCAAGTATGCTAATAATTTTCTAAAATATGATACAATTTTGATACGAAATAAGTTCTAAATTTACTCGCCTGCGACACGTTACAAGAGTACTCGGCCGACGTTCAGCACGGGTCTTAAATGTTAAACGGGTTTTATTTCAAATTGTTTTAAACATTATTAGATTTATATTGAATTTAAATAAATCAACGCAAACTATTGTTTAAATGATTTGCAATGTTTCTCTTTTGTAATTAGTGAGTATGTAATTAGTATCGAAAATTTGAACATGAACGTCTCACATAAGAAAAATCGAAGTTATTACGTGTTTACCTTGAGGGCGGGGTCAGCTTCCTGAACCCAGGGTACACCAGTGGTCATAGCGCGAACCAGCATGTCACCCCATTTCCGGTCAGTCTCGGAAAACGGCTCTACGAGTCCGAGGGACCCCATGGCACCAACCTATGTGGTAGAACGGTTGAATTGTTTGATCCACACGTGGTTTGAGCTGGACGCGATGATAATTATTGAGCACAATATTATATGGCAATTAAAACGTGCATAACCAGAAACAAGTTTTGTTCTTTGTTATGTTTCGGTTACGTGTCATTAGGAACGACGTGTTTAGCTATGTATAATTATAGGAACCCATCATCCACATACTCTTCCATCGGAAGTCGCAATATGATCGATAAATCTTGATTATTGATAGTTTGGGGTTTTGGTTTCGCTTCAGTTAATTATCAATCAGAAATATTATGTACACTTGGCGTTAATCACACAAATATAGTTACATATTGTAGAAGCGTTGTTTGGTTAAGAACATTATTTGTAAAACAACCGTAGTATGTCGCTTTAAACCATATCTACAGGATGGTAAACATGTATGTACTTCCTGAACTCTTAAAGCTGATAATTTCGAGCTAAGTGGCCGTAGTCCAAACTTTCGAGCAAAGTACAATTGTTTTATTGATTCTATGGCACGAATGTTAAATAGAAAATAACACGATACAGAATTGCTACGAGTCCGCACATACTTATCTGTGACAACGCTCTCCGCTTTTAGTGTATTTATCGTTTAACGACAGTTTTTTTTTTACAAGAATCCAGTTTAAGTGGATAGTGTCGCCCCTAATAAGTCTGTGCGGACAGCAAATGGGCACATGCATAAGCGGTAAACTTCGTTTCCCCGGGCAAGGCTCATATGTCATAGTTATCATCGTAATATATTTGTAAACAAAATAAAATCATGCGATACAATTGTTGTTCCGAATCACACACAAAAGATCCACTCTCAGTCCCCAGACTATTCCTATATTGACAGCCGAAAGTATAACAAGAAAATACCGGAGGCCTATAAATAGGTCCCTGAACATACCAAATGTCCGTACGTACGCATGGAGGCATCAATAAGCGTGACCTTGACCTTCTGATCGATGTCTTCTGGAAGCGGTGTGTAGATGTACCACGTGACAAGCGCGCCAACGGTAGTTAACCAGACGATATTGACACCATACATGGTTTGAGGTATAATAATAGGTGTAATTCCTTTTTGCTTTTTAGTCAACAACACTAATAAGAATGTTAGATAATCCAAAAAATCCGAACTGTACTTTGTAAAACTGTTAGTGCATCTGTGTTTTCCGTTTGTCCCTGAATTTTACCAGTCAGTTATAAATAACCAGCATTGACCGACTTTTCTATTCGCAAACAGTTTCGCACACTTGCACAATGTAAACAGATAACAGCAAAGATACTAATATTGTACATGTAGTTGCCGAAATCTTACTTTGTCAGTCCCATTAAGACTAAAGCAAGAGATAAAATATTCTGGTTCCCGTCGTACTATAATATTTAGTACAAGTGACAGAAGCAATTAATGCAGACTTGAGCTAAATAATAAGTAGCAAATAATGGGTTTTCAAAGTGTAAATATTATCTTCCAGAATAAATGAAATAAATTATAATGGTCCTCTCGCGTTTCGTTTCGATACTATGTACATGAACTAGGCCTAGTTAACTTAATTGATGGCCGATCGCGTATCGTAGTATTTGTTAAATACTAGACTGTATATACGAATTAGTTCTCGTTAAAAAGTTTAGTTTAAAAAAGTTAAACATTATGTGTGAATTTATCAAATGGAAAGTTCTTCCTCTATAGGGGACTGCTCCCATGCCGAAAGGAAAATCCAAGACAAGACAAGACTAAAAAGTCAATTATCATCTTCCTTTACTTCTATCGGTCACACGATACTAGACCTTTTACTTTACATGTGCTTCTATTGACTCAAGTGTTAAGTTGTAATGTGTTTCAAGGAACCTGTTCACAGTTTTGTATTTTTTTTTCGAACAACATCATTCAATTAATTTAATAACATAACTATCATATTTTGAAAAGTTTTCAGATAATTATACAATGAACAAGATTAAAAAAATATGCCGGTCCCCCGAGTCTCAAGAAGCAAAAGCTTAGTCTCTCGATAAGACAACACTAAACGCTTTATTTGTGTGCCTACTATTATTGATGATTTTCAATAAAAAAAAAACCCATATGTTTTTCTTAGTCAGAGGATTTTATCTGCTTGTTTGAATATAATATGCATTACTTGTTACTTTTTAAATCTGTTAAACATTTTTTTAAATTATCATTTTCCAAATTGAGAACAAGTCCTTTTGATTCAAGATCCTAACAAACTGACAATCTGACATCACGTGGAATTGGGGGGTCTAAAAATCAGGCATTTACTGAAGCAAACATTCAGTCAAACTGATAAGACTTCAAAACGGCATGTAAATATTTGTTTTACAGACTATGACACTGATCAAGTCAGAAAAAGATCCCCCAAACCATATGCTCTAGAAATACACCTTAACAGGCATCAAATATGTAAAAAAAACGTACACCAATTGGTGATAAAATATATATTACCTACCTTTTCTTATTTTCAAAACCACTCAATTGTATGAAACAATATTATGACATCTATTAAAAGTACACATTTTTATACGATTAAAACTTTTGGAAACATCAACAAATGTATGGTACAATACATAAGATGTTTGACAATGACATGGAAACATGAAAAGGTTAGAGACAGCAAAGATAACATATAATATATATAAAACAAGCAACCGTCAGAGACGGGTGTTGCTCCCCAAAGGTTTTTTTTTCCACAATATTGCACTATATGTTCAGATAAAAGGAAACGTCTTGAGGGGCATAACTTTGGACAAAATAATACGATGGATGGTTTAGCAACTAAAAATTGTAAAAGGGCAATAACTCTCTAAATAAATCATCTAACCAGAACCCACTAATAACATGCGCATCTCCTCAAGGTAGTTAAGCTTCCCCTAAAGTTTCATTGTATTCCAGTCAGTAGTTGGGGAGAAATAGCCCGGACAAGAATTGTACTATATGAACAGTTTATAGAAAATTTCAAAGGGCCATAACTCTGTGAAAAATCATCCGACCATAACCGGCTGATAATATGCACATCTCCTGTTGGTAGTGAAGCTTCCCATAAAGTTTCATTGAATTCCCGTAATACGTTGCTGAGAAATAGCTCGGACAAGAATTGCACTATATGTACAATAGAAAATTTCAAAGGGCCATTACTCTGTGAAAAATCATCCGACCAGAACCGGCTGAGAATATGCACATCTGCTCTTGGTAGTGAAGCTACCCATAAAGTTTCATTGAATTCCGGTCATAAGTTGCTGAGAAATAGCCCGGACAAGAATTGCACTATATGTACAGTTAATGGAAAATTGCAAAGGGCCATAACTCTGTGAAAAAACATCCGATGAGAACAGGCTGATAATATGAACATCTCCTGTTGGTAGTGAAGCTTCCCATAAAGTTTCATTGAATTCCCGTAATAAGTTGCTAAAAAATAGCTCGGATATGAATTGCACTATATGTACAATGGAAAATTTCCAAGGGCCATAACTCTGTAAAAATCATCCGACGAGAACAGGCTAATACAATGCACATCTCCTCTTGATAGTGAAGCTTCCCATAAAGTTTCATTGAA
Source organism: Dreissena polymorpha (assembly GCF_020536995.1). Classification (NCBI taxonomy): domain Eukaryota; kingdom Metazoa; phylum Mollusca; class Bivalvia; order Myida; family Dreissenidae; genus Dreissena; species Dreissena polymorpha. The sequence goes on along the minus strand of NC_068355.1, from coordinate 65,766,994 downwards.
TTCCAGTAATAAGTTGCAGAGAAATAGCTCGGACAAAAATTGCACTATATGTACAATGGAAAATTTCAAAGGGCCATAACTCTGTGAAAAATCATCCGACGAGAACCGGCTGATAATATGCACATCTGCTCTTGATAGTGAAGCTTCCCATAAATTTTCATTGAATTCCGGTCATTAGTTGCTGAGAAATAGCCTGGACAAGAATTTCACTATATGTACAGTTAATGGAAAATTTCAAAGGGCCATTACTCTTTGAAAAATCATCCCACCAGAACCGGCTGATAATATGCACATCTCCTCTTGGTAGTGAAGCTTCCCATAAAGTTTAATTGAATTCCGGTCATTAATTGCTGAGAAATAGCCAGGACAAGAATTGCACTATATGTACAGTTAATGGAAAATTTCAAAGGGCCATAACTCTGTGAAAAATCATCCGACCAGAACCCGCTGATAATATTCACATCTCTTGGTAGTGAAGCTTCCCATAAAGTTTCATTGAATTCAGTCATTAGTTGCTGAGAAATAGCCCGGACAAAAATTGTGCACGGACGGACATGCGGACGGACGGACAGACAAAGCAGTGTCTATATGTTCAACCCAAATTTTTTTAGGGGAGCATAAAAAATTGAAGTTTTATTGAGTAAAAAACATAAAATAGTCGAAATTACAACTGATAGAGAATATTAATAACAATTAATAGAGAACATATATGCGCTAACAGGCGCATACAGTGTAATGAAAAACAAAACATATATGTATATATATATTTATGAAACATGAAACACTTTTCTTGAAGTAGTTGATAATTAACATGTTTGATGAGAACAACTTTTCAACTTACACACATATTGACACAGACAAGCGAAATTGAATTCAATTTTATTCAAAATACATCCGGATTTTAGTCAGTAACTCATTTACATACGCATCACGTGTATTAATGATGAAACAACAAGAAGTCATCATTACATAACAATATTTGAAATAAGTCATTTAAATGCAGACATTAATGCTTATATCTTTTCATATAGAACATCACAGTACCGGTATATTATTACAGTGACGACCTAATGTTCTGTAAGTTATATAATTATTTTTTACAAGTTAAAAGCATATAACATTATTCAGCACTTTAGCTAAAATAGTCTAACCATAAACTTTATTTAGACTTAAAGAGAATCAGGAATGCAAGAGTAATGGAGACTAGTAGAAAAGTAGCCATGGAAAAGTATTCAGAAAAAAACTCTTGTTTTAGTACTGTGCGCTGCATATTTTACTAAATACCGGTACCAATAACATTAATTACTGGAATCATGACCATTCATTATGAAAACATACAATTGGTATACTTTTCATTAAATTCAGTGTGATATAACATACGTTCAATATAATATTTATTATCTCATATTTATCATTAAGTAAATAATCACATAATAGATATCTTATTTTAAAAGAATTTTACAATAACTTACACAACAATGGAACACAAGAGATGAACAATATCTATCACAGAAACGAAGTGTTCAAAATGAAAACTAGACCCTGTCACTACTGCAACACTGTTAACCCTTTGCATGCTGGGAAATTTGTCGTCTGCTAAAAAGTCGTCTGCAGAATTTCTAAAATTAGCATTTTCTTCGATTTTTTTCAAAGAATATTATCAGAATAGCAAACAGTTTGGATCCAGATGAGACGCCACGTTCTGTGGCGTCTCATCTGGATCCAAACTGTTTGCAAAGGCCTTCAAAATTCAGTTCCCGCACTGTAAGGGTTAAAGACAACAAGTTGTCACTATACAAAATTGTACCCTAGGAACTTGGCCAGTTTTGTCCTCTGGGGCATTGTCAACACAACGTTTGTAGAGAACTACAATGTTAGATCAAATATTAAATCTTTGGGTCTTGTATAACAGAAAAGCAGTTTTTAATTTATTTTGCTACTAGTTTAAAAGCCTATATATACATTAATTGACTCCCTGAGGTGTAGTTTATATATAAATAAATGGACTCATTGGGGATGTAGTTTACATGTCTCTATATCAATAATTGACTCTGTGGGGATGTAGTTTATAAGTATATAAATTAATAAATTGACTCCCTTTGGATGTAGTATGTAAGTCTATATATAAATACATTGACTTTCTGGGTGTAGTCTACATGTAAATAAATTGACTTCTTGTGGTGTAGTTGATAAGTCTTTATATAAATGAATCGACTCGCTGGGTGTGTTACTTATAGTTATTAAGTCTAAATATAACTAAATGCTACATATTAAATATTATAAATCTGGATGTTCTTGTTTCAAACAAGTTTATTTTTTACTATCTAAGTCTATACTTACAATTATAAGGTAACGAAAATTCACTGTTAAAAAAAGTGCAATTCAATTTAATTAACAAAAAAATAATAATATAACTTTCATAATAAAAATGAGCCTGATAAACATTCATATTATTAGAAACAATGGGCAAAGAAAGAAACTTACAATTAAATGTTTGATTAAATTCAATATTGGATACATATTTAAGTAAAAAAATAATATTTTATTGTTAACCTATACTTCTTTCTATCAAATGTATGCCATTCAGAAGAACAACATAAGAACAACATAATTAAAATAGAATTTTTTTTGGCAAATGGCAAGATTTTTTTCACTGTGCTTTGAAATCCCCAAAACACAAGTTGATATACACATGTAAAAATAACAAGTCACAGCCTGTTCTTAAAAAAATAATTCTATATAATAAACAGAAGACTGAAGCTGTGTTCCCACTGCCAATCAGATCAACTCGATCAAGCCCGACCAAGCGGTCGGGTACTGGTTTGGTTCGGTCGGCATGAGTGATCTGGGGCAGTCGGGTAGGTCGGCATTAGTCAGGCTTCCTACCAGATATTTTTTGACATGTCAAAAAATATCGAGTAGCGGTCGAGTAGGAAAGGGATCGAGAAGCGCTCAGAAAATGGTCGTGTATTAGTCGAGTAGAAGATCGAGTTGATCGTGAAGCAATCGTGTGGCGATCGGATTGACATCTTTTAAACAATCTCTACCCGATCCGCTCGACCTCTACCCAAGTTATTTTAGATCGCAACACGATCAACTTGACCTCTATTCAATTTGATGTACAGATTTACTAGACTGCTACCCGACGGCTACTCGACCGTACACGATCACTTCTCGTTTGCTATTGGACCATACAGCTATTCGACCATACAAGAGCTCATGTCCCTAAAACAAAACTCACGTGCAAAACGTCGTGCTTGTCTCTCATAACCTTCTTAGAATCAGAAGAGTAAACATTCAAAGTTGCAAAGAAATGGCAAAAAGGCTACTGATACTGCTAAAACTAGTAAAAAAATCCATGATGATTTAGGTGATAAGTGAACAAGAATGTTTGAAGTGTTTATTCTCAAAGTTTCAATACACGACCGTTCGCGACTTTGTACAACTGTAGTACGACCATCACCATCTGGTCGTGTGAAGATCTGGTTGCGATCGAGCTGAGGTCCACTTGGTCGAGCTGAGATCGTATAGGGCTCGTGTATAGGTCGAGATGATCGAGCGGAAATCGGAAAGATGGTTGATTGAACGTCGTGAATGAGTCGTGTGGGGGTCGTATGTTATCGACAAGAGGTCGAGAAGAAGTGGTGTATACCCTTTTTAGTAGAGCTTGGGCGGGTTTGGTCGGGAATTTTTTGTGATCAGGATGATCGCGTTGATCGGATAGGCAGTGGGAACCCACCTTGATACAGAATGGCAACACTTTTTCACTAGTCCCAAACAACTAACACATTGCAGCACTAAGTACATAGCATGTCTTAAACATAATACTGATATGATAAAAGGCCATTTTCAAGACATTGTTCTTTCATGGCAAGATTAAAGCCCTTCAAATAACGGTCATACAGTCCTGTTTCCCGACAAATTCACTGATGGCGTGTGCTATGCCTTCGTAGCAGTTCCAGATCCTGAATGATTCTCTCCCTTTCTTTCTGATCTTCCTGAATCCACTCCTGAGGAGATTACAAATGACGAAAAGAGATATGGTAATGTTAATTTACACTTTAAGTACAGTTTATGTTCTTTACATTAAATTTAGAGGAAAAGGAATGGTGTGCAGTCTTATTACATTTTTTAGGGCATTGTCATAAGGATATTGTATTGTTTGATTGAAGTCAGTTGAGGCCATTTCTTCATCTTTGATTACAAAATATATCAAAATTATATAAATCATATAACATATTAAATGCCTTGTGCTTAGCCTGAACATATGAAACTGTGTTCTACAATAAACTTCTTATTATAATTAGTACATCTAACTGACTAGGTCAGCAGTTATTTTACAGAAATTAAAAATAGTTCATGACATTTAATGGACACGATTAAGTTAAAATATTTATAATATTTCAGTTAAGATACATTTAAATTTTTCACAGTCAGTAGAAAATGATTTGGATTAATAATATATAGCAATTGAAACCAAAGGATGTGCTTATATTGGATACCCTTTCTGAATTGAAACCAAAGGATGTGCTTATATTGGATACCCTTTCTGAATTGAAACCAAAGGATGTGCTTATATTGGATACCCTTTCTGAATTGAAACCAAAGGATGTGCTTATATTGGATACCCTTTCTGAAGACTGTGCACAAGCCTATCTGGGAAAATACTTTAGGAAAATGCATTAAGACTGGTTTTTCCACAACCAGGCTTAAATGGTCTCCAAACTCTTCTGTTTCATTCTGAGACATACCTCGACCTCCTCCTTATACATCCTGAGGCTGAAGTCCTGCTTGCTTCGACTCCTCTGACCTCGATACATGAACGGAGTCTGTAGAGAAACACATAGTAATATGAGCTATGTTCAGGGAAAACTGGGCTTAATGCACCTGTGTCATCTCACATTATCCCATGCAGTCCAAACAGGCTTATCAGGAAAAAGCTTTACTTTTTACAGAATAATTTGCTACAAGGAAGTCTTTTCTAAATAATCCAGTTTTGGCAGAAAAGGTTGTCCCATATGAGACTGGTTTTGGCAGAAAAGGTTGTCCCATATGAGACTGGTTTTGGCAGAAAAGGTTGTCCCATATGAGACTGGTTTTGGCAGAAAAGGTTGTCCCATATGAGACTGGTTTTTCTGTCATTTGTTTGCAGTTTGAAACAGTGATTCATCATGTTTAAACCACAAATATTTCACTATCAAACACAGAAAAGCATAAAAAAATGTTATATTCTTTACTTTTCTTTTTTTTGCTTTCTATTGTCCAACTTTTAAATTTTATAATGAAGACGAAGTTGTTCAGATATTGTTAAAAACAACAACAAAGTTATGTAAAATTTAAAAAGAAAGACTAAAAGTAATACAAAAAAAGAGGGCCTGAAAGACCCAAAGTTGCTCACCTGAGATAACAAGATATTATTGGGACAAATCTTCTGACCAAGTTTCATGAAGATCGGAAAATAAATGTGGCCTCTATAGAGTGTTTTTTAGCCATATAAGGAAAAATGCCTCGCCCCCTGGCAGCCATGTTTTTCAACCAACCGGCATCATTTTTGAACTCGTCCAAGATATTATCTGGATGAATCTTCTGAATAAGTTTTGTGAAGATCAGACAGTTAATGTGGCCTCTAGAGAGTTAACAAGATTTTACTATGGCAATATATAGCCATATAAGGAAAAATGCCCCGCCCCTTGGCAGCCATGTTTTTCAAGCAAAGATTACCATGTTTGAACTCATCCAAGATATCATTGGGACAAATTTTCTGAGCAAATTTCATGAAGATCGGAAAATTAATGTGGCCTCTAAGGTTTTACTATAGCCATATAAGGAACAAGATGTGTTTGTGAAACACAATGTCCCCCTATATGATGTTTGACCTTGTAGGATGACCTTGACCCTTCACCACTCAAAATGTGCAGCTCCATGAGATACACATGCATTTCAAATATAAAATTGCTAGCTTCAATATTGCAGAAGAGACATTACATGAGCAATTTTGACCCATATATTTGACCTTGAAGGATGACCTTGACCTTTCACCACGAAAAATGTGCAGCTCCATGAGATACACATACATGCCAAATATCAAGTTGTATCTTCAATATTGCAAAAGTATTCATAACATTAGCGATTTGGGCCACATATATTTGACCTCTGACCTTGAAGGATGACCTTGACCTTTCACCACTCAAAATGTGCAGCTCCATGAGATACACATGCATGCCAAATATCAAGTTGCTATCTTCAATATTGCAAAAGTACTCATAAAATGAGCGATTTTGGCCACATATATTTGACATCTGACCTTGAAGGATGACCTTGACCTTGACCTATCACCACTCAAAATGTGCAGCTCCATGAGATACACATGCATGCCAAATATCAAGTTGCTATCTTAAATTTTGAAATACTGCAAAAGTGTACATTAAATGAGCGATTTTGACCCATATATTTGACCTTTGACCTTGAAGGATGACCTTGACCTTTCACCACTCAAAATGTGCAGCTCCATGAGATACATATGCATGCCAAATATCAAGTTGCTATCTTCAATATTGCAAAAGTTATTGCAAATGTTAAAGTCGGCGCAAACCAACCAACCAACCAACAGGGCAAAAACAATATGTCTCCCACTACTATAGTGGGGGACATAAAAATGCCAGGCCCCCTGGCGGCCATGTTTTCCAACCAACCGGCATCATTTTCGAATTCGTCAAAGACATTATTGGAATGAATCTTCTGACCAAGTTTCATGAAGATCAGACAATAAATATGGCCTCTAGAGTGTTAACAAGATGTTACTATAGCCATATGTAGCCATATAAGGAAAAATGCACTGACCCTTGGCATCCATGTTTTTCAAGCAAACGTAACCATTTTCGAAATTATCCAAGATATCATGGAGACCAATTGTCTGACCAAGTTTCATGAAGATTGGAAATAAATGTGGCCTCTAGATAGGTAACAAGACAAATGTTGACACTGCACAACGCACGACGGACAAAAGGCGATCACAAAAGCTCACCATGAGCACGTTATGCTCAGGTGAGCTAAAAACTTGACCCCAAGCAAGAGTGAAGCAATCAGATTATAATTTGCTTTTATTCATCATGGATTCAACACCTGGCATAAATTAAGATCTTAATCAATATTCACAATCTCAGGTTCTTTAAAACAAACATAATCTGCCAAAATTGAAGAAATTGCCTATTATATCTAATAACCAACTCATACAATAGCGATATCCAACAGTTAGGAGAACTAAAGAAAGAACACTTGTCAAATATAATTTCAACTGCTCATCTTACTCCACGTCATTTTATGCTATTTGCTGCTCATCAGTATCTAAGGCTAGGAAATAAATCCTTTACAACTTGAAACAATTAAGAAACCCTTCAATTTAATTTGTTTTGCTAAGAGATTATTAAGAGGTCAATTGTTGATCTGGATGTTAGAGGGTTAATACCAGAAATGGACCAGCTACTCTTACTGGAATGTCCGTGGTGTTACACTGACTGATGATGTGGTTCTCGTTCAGTTCTTGGTTCCCATTCTCACACATCTCCAGCTCATCTGCACTCAGTGGCAGATCCACACTGAGCTTTAAGTGATCTACAGGGAACCACAAACAAATGAGTTACGTTCCGGGAAAACTGGGCTAAATGCATCTGCCAAGTGTCGTCCCAGATTAGCCTGTGCAGTCCACACAGGCAGCCTGTGCAGTCCACATAGGCAGCCTGTGAAGTCCACATAGGCAGCCTGTGCAGTCCACATAGGCTTATCAGGGAAGAAACTTTCTACCAAACAGGATTTTCATATCGATAAATTGTCTGATAAACCAAAAATTCCATAAGAGCAGAAAGTGCATCAGGGACAAATGCACATGCATTAAGCCCAGTTCTCCCAGTTTAAACTACATGTTCTTGCTTTAAAGTCTTTGGCATTTCATTACTCTTATATTTAACCCTTTCCCACTCAGAAAAAAGTGAAAATGGCTATGTGCAAACAGCATAAAACCAGAACAGCCTCCAAGTAACTCACAGGCTGTTCAGGTTTTATGCTGTTTGCTGCTTATCAGTATCTAAGGTTTGGAAACAAAGCCTTTTAAAGTTGAATTAAGTAAGAAAGGTCTTTACTCAAATTTTACTTTCAACGAGACTTCACGTACCGGGTAAGTCAAAATACATACCTAAGTGGTAAAGGGTTAAAATAATAATGTAAACTGATGTGAATTCAAACAAGAGGGCCATGGTGGCTAAAAGAGTTCACCTAAGTTTAAGTTGAAAGTCTAATAATCAAAACAAGAGCTGTCTCCATAGGATAAACGCTTTGATAGAAGTTATGAGCATTTTTCGCAACCTAAACGCATTTTTCGAAACCAAACCGCGGACCCTATGTTCAAGGTCAAGGTAAAAGGGGTCAAAATATGTGTGCGTATGGAAAGGCTTTGTCCATATATATATGCATACCAAAAATGAATGTTACATCTGAAGCGACATAGAAGTTATGAGCATTTTTCGAAACCTAAATGCAAAGTGTGACGGACAGACAGTGCGATCACTATATGCCGTCCTTCGGGGGCATAATAACTTATCTAAATGTGTGAACATTGACATAAATCAGATAATAAATATGTTAATCCACTCTTTGATAACAAAAGATAACTATGTTCATGTAGAAAAAAGTGTTGTTTTTTTTCAACCATCAGTGATCTAGTGTTGTGTACATTGTATTTCTTAAAACTCGAAATGTTGTTTTCAAATAAACATGTAATTACTATACACACCATCAATATCTTCCAGCTTCATTGTCCTTCTGTATGCAATTCGAAACAAGAACAACTCCAATACAAATGCCACAACGATATTCATGACCACCTGAAAGACAGATAGTTTTAAATATTTGCTCCATTTTGGTAAGGAATATTCCAAGCAGCTTACTTGGCCTGCAGTTCACTTTTATTATGGAATAAGTTATTGGTGTACACAAAAAATATATTACCAGTAAATGTTTTAACAGTGTTAAAAAACAACATTCTTATTGCAAGGTTGAAAATCTATCACGTCTAATCTATGAAAATTGAGAAGAAATCTAGATGTTCTTCTAACAATATTCTTAATGCATGCATTACAATGTTGGGACAGTTGAATTATAAGAAATTTATTTTTGTTTTCAGACCATCTCTTATGCAGAAGCTACCAGTAAATGTTTTTTCAGTGTTCAAAAACAACATTATTATTGCAAGGTTGAAAATCTATCATGTCTAACAGGAGTGGCGAAATCTCAAAAAACTATACTTGTCCACGGACAACCATTTAGGAAATTTAACTTGCCAGTTGCTGAACTACACTTGTCCGTTAATGTTTATATAAATTATAAACGCATTTATTGATTAATGTTAAATAATGTGGAATATATCAAAATGAGTATGATTTGCTTGTTTTGTTTATAGTTGTATTTCAATGGTACATTCATTATAGCAGTATATTATAAACAATATAAAGACTTTCTCAAACTTTAAATCTTGGGAAACTAGTGTTATTAAAACATGTGCTGAACATAAGTACATCGTAATCTTAACAAATTAAACTAGTCCAATATGTGGACCTCATCAGACTGAGGCTCCCCTACTGGTAGCAATTTGATTATATAAACTGGTAACCATTGAAAATCTGTTAGCCAAGTATCTTGAAAAGTTCTGGTGCGTTTACTTAGATCATATTTTTTATCATAATCTTTATTAGTTTTTTGGGAGGTGGGCTGCTCAAAGCTTCGGGTTTCTGTTCCATTGTTGAAGATTAAAAAAAAAAGTTTCATCTTTACCATTAAGGTTACAATATACTAAATCATTTTTATGTTCAATGCTATACCCTCTAAAGAATGGAACATCATTTATTTGAAAACACAATTCTCTGTATGGGCACATGTCATGACTTTATTTTTGAATATTTCTGTGTGCATGTGGTAGGGAAAACATTGTTGTATACTACAAATTCAGTGTTTTGCTTATAAGTTGGAGACGGCATGAGATTTTGACAGATGGCGGGAAACCCTCATCAACTGGAGATCAGCCGGTAAAAAGGTGGCCTTAAAACAGTGACAGTTGATTCACGTCGAGTTCTTTCTTACATACTGGATGACCTATATTTTTTATTGTGTAAATCCATTCGGCTTGACATTCTCTTTAAGAAAAGGTATGGGTATGGGGGTGTCTAAGCGCAAAAGTTTGACTTTATTTTTCGTTGAAATTGTCGGTTTTACATTGAATTTGTTAAGGAAATCTTTTGGTATATTGTGACCTAAAAGTCGTCTTAAATACAAGGTAGACCGTGTTTTGATTATCTTAGAGTGATACTTTTTATTTTCGTCTGATTGTAAAAATAAAGAAACCAGTCTGTACACTGTCTAACAGTCGGGCCGAATGTTGAAAATGCGGCATGCTCCCGGTCTCTTATAGAATAAGGGAGATCACTGCGCAGGAAAGAGCACGCTTGATTGCTCCGCAAATAGCACTGACAATGTTATCGCGTGTCAACATCCAGTTTTGTAAAACTTAATTACGGCTTTAATACAATGTATTTTTGTATACCTGGACGCGACTTTTAAAAAACTTGTTGTCCACAGACAACTTAATTGAAAAAAGTCAGTTGCCCAGACAAGCAAATGTACGACTCGGGCAACTCTGACATTTGATTTCGCCACCCCTGTCTAATATAAGAATAGTGAGAACTTATCTAGATGTTCTTCTTACAATATGCATAATGCAGGCATTAGAATGTTGGGACAGTTGAATTATAAGAAATTTATTTTTATTTTCAGACCATCGCTTATGCAGAAGCTAACAGAAACAACATTCATAAATGTCAAAAATAACAATGTATGATATATTAACCCGTTTCTACTCAGAACCAAAGTAAAAATGGCTGTATTAATCCAGCATGAAACCTTAACAGTTTTAGGAGTGACTCCCAGAGCGATCAGGTTATATGCTGTTTGCTGCTCATCAGTATCTTAGTGTTGGAAATGAAGCCTTTAAAACTTATTGATATAGTTCGAAAAATCTTAAATTTAATTTTCGAAGGGAATAAAATTGCGTCAAAAATGCTTGTCTCAGCTGTAAAGGATTGCTTTTTTTATATATTTAAATGTCTGAAAACAAAACTTGGTATTTCCTCATAATATAAAGAACACACCATCATCACAATGTAGAATGTCATAAAGTAGATTCGCGTCCATTCACTAAAGCCATGTGCATAGCCCTCCTAAAAAACAAAAAGCAATGTAAAGATTTCTTAAACCCACACATGATTATCCAATCAAATATGAGCTGGGTCATGCAAAAATGGGTCTTGTGACATGCGGCCAACATAGCTCCAGACCAGTATGTGTCTCCACAGGAACTACCCTGTCCGCTAACGAGACCACAAAAAGTAACATAGCTTACATTGGAAAGCATAGATCCTGAGCATGGGCAAGATGGTCTGGAGCTGAGCTAGCTGCATTTTGCATATGACCCATTTTTTTGCATGATAAATGTCAAATAAAAATTACAATATAAAACAAGACTATTGCCAAGCAATATATGTCCCCTACCGGCTCTACCATTGTCAGAAATTTCCACCATTGTCAGAATTTCAGATTTTTTAAATATTATTTGTTGCCATAGCAACCAGAATTTTTAACGTAAGAACAAAATGAAATGACGTGCATAATGTCCAAATTGCCATCTATCCATGTTTCAAGTTTCATGAAAAAATATGAAATACTTTTAAAGTTATCGCAGGATCCAGAAAAGTGTGACAGACAGACTGACTGACTGACTGACAGACAGACAGAGCGCAAACCATAAGTCCCCTCCGGTGAAACCAGTAGGGGACAAAACACATGATGTCATAAAAAGACAGATGTTATTATTATTGTAAATCATAACATACACACAGTCTTACTCTATGGGTGCAATCAACTACAAGGGGACTCTAATGTTTCGTCTTTAAAACTTTGTATTTCTAACATTACCTTATAATATTTAACGTCAAAAACAGGTATTCCATTATTTTATGTAACAAAGTTTTATTCAACATTATTTACAAACAAGAGGGCCAAGATGGCCCTAGTTCGCTCACTTTTTTTACAAGGCCTTGTTCATTGCTTAGTTGAAGATTCAGTACTCTAGAGCATATTAGATTGGTTCTCTTCTGTTTACCTTTGCAGTGTGAGCATATGATTAATTCTGATTGAGTACAGCCCATTTGCATGTTTTTTTTGCAATGCAAACATCTGCAAGTAATGCTAATTCTACATGTGTTTACAAGGTTTTTGTAAGATTTGGACCTCATGACCATGATTTTGACCCCACATGACCCAATATCAATCTTTTCCTAGATATCATCAAGAAAAACATCCTGGTCAAGTATCATTATTATTGGACCAAAACTATGGCCTCTAGTGTGTTTACAAGGTTTTTGTAAGATTAGACCCCATGACCTAGATTTTGTCCCCACAGTACCAAACATCAAACACCTAGATATTGTCCAGAAAAACATCCTGGTCAAGTTTCATAATTATTGAACCAAAACTCTGGCATATGGTGTGTTTACGAGGTTTTTGTAAGATTTGACCTGTTGACCTATATTTTGACCCCTCATGACCAAGCATCAAATTTTGCTTACAAAAAACAAATATTATGACCAAGATTCATAAAATCTTAAACAAAATTGTGACCTACAAGGATTTGTTATAATATAATAAAAATTTTGACAATCTAAGGGCAATAATTCTGGCATTTATTATGCGATTTTGCTCATTATCAAACTTGACTGAGATCTTGTGGCGATATAGCTTCTCAGCAACTTTGATAAAAAATGCTTGAGAAATGTGAATGCTAGTGTGTTTACAAAGCAAATGTGGACGGACGGACAACGGACAAAGACCAAGCCTAAAACGTCACCTGAGCAATCAGGTGATCTAAAAAGTGTTTTTTTCATTGATCTGAGCCATTTTCCAACTTGTCCAAGATGTCAATAAAACCAATGTATTGACTATGTTTCACGATAATTAGGCAAAAAAATGTGACTTCGAGAGTTTTCACATTGTTTCTCTATAGTCCTATAAGGAAAACTGCCCCCCCCCCCTGGCAGCCATGTTTTTAGACCGATCCGGACCATTGTCGAACTCATCTGAGATATAAAAAAAACAAATGTTTTCACCAAGTTTCATGATTGAGAAAAAAATGTGACTTCTAGAGTGTTCACAAGCTTTTTTTACTATAAGGATATAAATATAAGGAAAATGCGCCCTCCCCCCCTGGCAGCCATGTTTTTCAACGGACCAAAACCATTTTTGAAATCAACTCTCGTATCTAGAATACAAATGTTATGACCAAATTTCATGACAATTGAGCAAAAAATGTGACTTCTAGAATGTTCACATATGTTTTCACTACATACATATAGAGAAAACTGCACTGCCCACTGGCGGCCATGTTTTTTTCACCGATCTAGACCATTTTCGAACTTCTCCAAAATATTAATAATACCAATGTTTTAACCAAGTTTCATGATGATTGGGCAAAAAATGTGACTTCTTGACTGTTCACAATACTTTTTTACAATATAAATATAAGGAAAACTGCCCCGTCCCCCTGGCAGCCATGTATTTTGACGGACTGGAACCATTTTCGAACTTAACTCGCGTATCTAGGAAACAAATGTTCTGACCAAATTTCATGAAGATTCGACCAAAAATGTTACTTCTAGAGTTCACATGTTTTCACTATATACATATAGAGAAAACTGCCCCACCTCCTGGTGGCCATGTTTTTTCACCGATCTGGACCATTTTAGAACTTCTGAGATATCAATAAAAACAATGTTTTGACCAAGTTTCATGATGATTGGGGAAAAAATTGTGACTTCTAGAATGCTCACAAGGTTTCTCTATAGCCAAATAAGGAAAACTGCCCCGCCCACTGGTTGCCATGTTTTTCAACTGACCGGAACCACTTTTGTACACAACCAACATATCATTAAGACAATCATTTTGACAAAGTTACATGAAGATTGGGCATGAATTGTGACTTCTACAGTGGTTACACGGTTTTTCTTTTTTTGACCTAGTGACCTACTTTTTGACCCTGCATGACCCAGTTTCTAACTCGATCAAGGTATCATTGGGACAAATCTTCTGACAAAGTTTCATGAAGATCAGACAAGAAATGTGGCCCCTCGAGTGTTTACAAGGTTTCTCTAAAGCCAAATACACTACGTCTAGCGCGATTTCTGCCATCCACCACTCATCACCATGATTCAGCCCAGAGTGGACAATTACTATCTCACCGCTATACACCGTTGAACACGATGATTTCGCCGTGGCGAATTGCCGTGTCAGTCTCGGCGTTATCGGGAAATTGATCTAGGCGGTGGACTACCACGGTCTAGGTGGTTCGCAGTGAAATACATGTGCAACAACAACATTATACAAATGTACAGTCTGCAATATGGAAATGTACATGTTCATTCACACTGCAGATTGTAAAATGTTGTTTTTTTAAACTTTGTATGTACATGTATTTCATGCACTTCATAATAAAATCACCGAATGTTCAACTCTTTTCTCTCGTGTTTGCCCTCTTTACAGAATAATTTACATGTCTTACATTGAGCGTGAGTATAGTTTGCGTTTCATGCTTAGGTTTGTTTCAATTGTTTCTGCATGAAGTTTCGCTTGTTGTTCTTAATTAAAGATTTGTTTTTTGTTAACCTTTTGAAACCCCTTGCTCGTTTGTGTACATATATAGCTCGCCAACAATAACATACAAACATGTAACATGTACATGTAATTTGATATCAGACTATTTTTGTGATTTCCTGTTTCTTTTGTTACATGTATTGGATCGAATAAATGTACATCCGCAGTAAGTATTAAATTCCGCAATATTTAAATATCATAGTCATGCGAAAAGATCCGTTGTCATGTTGGTGAGTGACTATTTGTCTACCTGTTCTTTGTTCAATAACAAGTTCATTTTGAAACATACACTGTATGTAAAATAACGTAAAAAAAGAAAACGTAATATTATGGTAAATACTGATTTACTTATTGTGTTACAAAAATGTTGTGCAGTGAGCAAAAAATATGTATATCAAATTTATAAATTATGGATAAGAAGTGTTGTTAAGAAATCGCCGTTAATTTAACGAGTCATAATTTCACATTTAGCTTTTTAAAAACTGTTTTACTCTTTTATTTCAGATACAACCAAGAATATGGTTTTCGGAAAATAATGAACATAGTAACAACGCTGACAGGTTTTTTATTATTAATATTATAAACATGCATTTAAATACTGATTTTGTTATAAATATGATTTTTTTATACATGAATATGTATGTCTACTTATTGTACATGTGCCGTATTACAATACGAATAAAATGCTTGTTTTCTTACGAAATAATGATGGAGAATGTGATGTCTACATCCATTTACTATATCAAATAAAATGGAGAATTTGATGTCTACATGAATTTACTATATCAAATAAAATGGAGAATTTGTTGTTTACATCCATTTACACATAATAGAACAGATGGTATTTGAACGCATCTTCTCACTTCTGTCGGAAATTTTAACAAAAACAAACAATTCTTAAATAAACAACAACTAAATCTTCACGCAGAAACTGTAGAAACAAAACATAAAGTACATCACGCTCGATGTACAACATGTCAAATGATTCTGGAACGAGGGTAAACAATAGAAAATAATGACGATTTTTAACAATAAAGTTACCATGTATACAAATGTACATACAAATGTAACAAAACATTCTAGAACTTTGCAAAAATTATACGGTCTGCAATATCGAAATATACATGCTCATTCACATTTACCTGTATTTCACCTCGAACCACTGAGGCCGGGTGGTCCACCACAATCGTGGTGGTCCAACGTGAGATCGATTTCCCGTTAACGCCCACGGTGTTCAACCACTGTCGACGCGATTTATCATGATGGAAACACCTTCAGATCACGGTGATTTTCCACGCTCACGAAAAATTGTCCACGGTGGGAGTGTGGTGGATGGCAAAAATCGCGCTAGACGTAGTGTAAGGAAAACTGCCCCGCCCACTGGCGGCCATCTTTTTCAACGGACCAGAACCACTTTTGAACTCAACCAACATATCATTATGACAAACATTTTGACAAAATAACATGAAGATTGGGCATGAAATGTTACTTCTTCAGTGTTTACAAGATTTTTCTTTTTTTTTGACCTAGTGACCTAGTTTTTGACCCAGCATGACCCAGTTTCGAACTCGATCAAGGTATCATTTGGACAAATCTTCTGGCCAAGTTTCATGAAGATTGGACAAGAAATGTGGCGTCTATGGTGTTCACAACAAATGTGCATGGACGGACGGATGACAGACAAAGACCGATCACAAAAGCTCACCTGAGCAATCAGGTGAGCTAAAAATGAAATAGAAAACTCACCATTATAACATACCAGTTGTTCACCACTGTCAATTCAAATAATGTAACTGCAACAAAACAAAAGAAACATACATTAAGAGAATACAGACTTATAATTAATTGAGAAGCAAGAGCTGTGTTTGTTAAACACAATGCCTCCTTCTGCGCTTTGAAGCCGCACGGCAGCTTTTTTAAGAAACAAGGTTATATTTTTCATGTAAAGGTCACAGTGACCTAGACCTTTGACCTAGTGACCTCAAATCATGTTTGTTTGTAGATCTCAATAAGATGCATGCACATGTGAAGTTTAAAGAACATAGACCCAAGAGTTTTCATTTTATGAGCAAGGTTAAAGTTTTGGGACAGAATAACAGACAGACAGACAGACAGACAAGTCAAAAACAATATAGGGGTACCCCCTGATTATTCGATCTGGGCGCATAAAAAGCATATATTTTTATACACATGCATAAATGTGTGCATTTCCAGCCCAGCTTTAGAGCAATTGGTATGATGGATTGACTGATTAACAAACAGACCAAAATCACATTGCCTCGAATGACTGAGAAACACACATTGTTACAGACATAAGAAGCGCACTAAAATAAATCACCTTTTGCAGCAAGGGCATAGTAATTGAAAAACGTAGACATTAGCTGACATTGGCTACATACCACCAGATATAAAGATGTTACTGAAGTTGTTGAGGTAGTAGAATCCGGCCGAGGTATTGCTGTGGGCATAATTGGCCTCCACGCTGGTGTTCCTGGTATGAGACAATGAACAATACAGCAACTGATAAGCAGAGATTTGTCGATCAGCAAATGAGCGACCATTTATGGGTTTATATGAGCTGCCCTTTGGGAAAACCGGGCTTAATGCATGTGTGTACAGAATCATCCCAGATTAGCTTGTGCAGTACCACAGACTCGTATGGGACGACATTTTCTGCCTAACTGGATTTTCCTTACATAGAGACGTCTTTTAAACAAAAAATTCAATCAAAAGCAGAAATTTGAATGGGTCAGAATTTTTGCAAAATATGTACCTTAGAATAGACCAGTTTCACAATACTACCGCTGTTGCTATTTTAGATATCACGTGACGCGTCAAATTTCAGAACGAGGCTGAACATGTATAAATCTTTGGCAGAGGATATTGATGATTACAAACCAGTTGATTTGTATTTATTACATTAGGGATTTTCATGAGCATTGACACTGGTTACAATAATGGCAAACGTATGCATACATGCATGTTTTGTTTAGTCAATAAATTGATAAGGGGTTTGACCCAAGTCATATTTTAAAGTTAATTTTAGTATTTCGTACCACTAGTGTATACGTGTATATACATTTTATTTCATCTTTATTAAAATTCAAGATACGCACTATCTTCAGAGCAAATGTGGTCTGAAGAATAAACATTGATAATCGCAAAAAAAATAAATATATATGCATAAGTCGTATAATACAAAACGTGATTATATAACTTAAATTCTCAAAAGTAAGTTTGTTGGTCTGTACTTTTTACATGAACGATCGAACGTGTAAGATGTGTGTTGACCCAATCATAAGAAAAAGCGATATAAAATGCAAAGCACATGACACTATTTAAATGTTATGTCATTTTTCTTTTAATTTGAATTAATTTTCTTTTACAGTGAAAGACAATATTGAAGAATTCTTTTATACAGGTGAAAAAAACGAACGTGGAGCAAACTAAACTGTCTATGCATGCACCTTGATTTCTCTTTAAACGTGATTATGAGTGATAAATATATGTCACTTTATGTCATATATCTCTTTTGTCTGTATTTTTCGGAAACATTATTTAACCCGTTGTGTCAGCGAAAATACTTGTGTTAATTTTGTTCTTCTAACATACACTCTTTTTAAGACTAAATAGGCCTAATGACGGAGTTTTATTTTACCGGTACCCGCTAAATAGGTTTGTGTTTAGCATAATATTTTATAAATACTTCAATTGTTTAGGTATTAAGCACTTAATTATGTATCCGAACATTCTTTTACAAGGACAATCGTTCCTACGATAATTTTGACAAGGCGGACATTCGTTCATACGTTGTTTTAACAACACGGACATTCATTCCCATGCTATTTTGACATCCCGGACAATCGTTCCAACATTATGTTTACAGACCGGATATTAGCTCCTACATAGTTTTCACGCCCAGATTTCTACAAGGTTTTGCAAATTACAGATCTCAGTGTAAGTCGATATTTTCAAATATTTTTAATGTTATCATTCTCATTACCACGATAAAGTTTTACAACAGTATAAAGTATTAAACAAAATATGAGAAAACTATATAAAAAACAAACTATTTTAATAAAGACACATTCAAATACCGGATAAAATGCTTAGAGTGTCATATTATTTTGAAAAAAATGTGATAATAATGACCGGGACAGCAATTATTCAGGAACAAATCTCCGGGCTGTCAAAATGACGAAGGAACAAATGTCCGGGCAGTCAAAATTATGTTGGAACCATTATCCGCATTGTCAAATTAACGAAGGCACGAATTTTCAGGTTGTCAAAAACATAGGATTGAATGTCCGTCTGTGTGAAAAATAGGCTAGGACTATTGTCCAGCATTCACTGTATTATTATGATTAAACTGGCTAATGGTATTTAGTTAGAGTATTTGGCGTTACATTAGTCTTAGAAATGACTATGTAATACTACTACCACGATAGACATTGGGTATCATAAATGATGTTTAATGACCAGGCACCTACCATGGGTGGTTTATGAGACCATGCTGTTATTTAGTATTTGTCGGCACAGTATCTGTTCATAACGAGATAATGGGTTTGTGCTAAACACAGGGGCTATTAAACCACAGATTATCAATAAACAAGATAGATCTGTATTCAAACAGCGTGATAAAAAAGCTCTTACAAAGAGTGTCAAATGTGTGCAAAAAATGAAGAAAAACAAGTATTTAAATAAAGATTTTTTAAATGTATTGACACTGTGAAGTACATATTTATTACTTATTCTGACAATGTCATATTGTGTTTTCTAAATCGTTACATCGCCGAATGTTCAAAAGAGTGAAAGGTTGAATTCAGATGCGGCGTTGCGTGGGGCTATTGTAAATGGTGACATGTTCAGCCTCGTTCTGGAGTTCTGCGAGTCACGTGACTTTGCGCTTTTATCAATTTTGGCCTGTTGTGAAAAGGGTCTATTGCACGCAATTGACTAGCTAGATTACAAATTGCCATCTTTTAACTGCAGTCATTGTCTTCGTATCAACATATATTGGCAGTTTCAAATACAACATCCAGGAAAAACACAGTACACACACTGTAAACAATGAGAGCTTATCTATACTATTCTTCCTAAATGAATGGATCGGACAACCCACATAATCAACGACAATATTATATGCCAATTTAAGAGTATTAAACAAATGAAAAAAATAATTTTCGTTTTGAGGGTTCATACACACAAGGTTGCTATTGTGCTAAAATCGTGAAAAACCATGACCTACTTGCAGCAGTTGGTGAGATCTGAGTTCCTGAACATCTCCATGGCAATGATCGCGAAGAAATAGTAGACCAGAATGATCATCACAACCAGGCTGAAGATTGAGAAACAGAACATGATTCAGGAAGAAATAATAGACCAGAATGATCATCACAAACAGGCTGAAGATGGGGAGACAGAACATGGTTCAGGAAGAAATAATAGACCAGAATGATCATCACAAACAGGCTGAAGATGGGGAAACAGAACATGATTCAGGAAGAAAAAGTAGACCAGAATGATCATCACAACCAAGCTGAAGATGGGGAAACAGAACATGATTCAGGAAGAAAAAGTAGACCAGAATGATCATCACAACCAGGCTGAAGATGGGGAAACAGAACATGATTCAGGAAGAAATAGTAGACCGGAATGATCATCACATTGGGCAGAAGATGGGGAAACAGAACATGATTCAGGAAGAAAAAGTAGACCAGAATGATCATCACAACCAGGCTGAAGATGAGGAAACAGAACATGATTCAGGAAGAAATAGTAGACCAGAATGATCATCACAACCAGGCTGAAAATGGGGAAACAGAACATGATTCAGGAAGAAATAGTAGACCAGAATGATTATCACAACCAGGCTGAAGATGGGGAAACAGAACATGATTCAGGAAGAAATAGTAGACTAGAATGATCATCACATCAGACTGAAGATGGGGAAACAGAACATGATTAACAGAATATGAGCCATGTTAAGTACAAAAGCAAAAGTCTGCAGATTTTTTAAAAGTTAGGTGATTTTAAAATCTATCTGTTGATATGTAAATAACAATATAATTGTTTGTTTTAAATATTAGCATGTTTAACAAGAGTATGTAATTATTTTGTTTAAATTAGCATTTTGGGGGTTAAAATTTTGTAAAATCTGATTATTATCAACAAAATGTGTGTTGTAATGTGTTATGTATACTTTGACTAATTTGGAAATGTACCACTTACATCAGTTTAATGTGAAATAATGGTTTT
Organism: Dreissena polymorpha; assembly: GCF_020536995.1. Taxonomy (NCBI): domain Eukaryota; kingdom Metazoa; phylum Mollusca; class Bivalvia; order Myida; family Dreissenidae; genus Dreissena; species Dreissena polymorpha. The sequence continues at coordinate 65,745,991 of NC_068355.1, read as the reverse complement.
CAATTGGTACATTTCAACTAATGCATACATATATCTACTTGAAGTGAGGAATGCCCACCAGCTCAGTCAGTAGGATAAAGGATTAAAGAAGCAGCATTTTGGGAAAACTGGGCTTAATGCCAAGCATAAATTGTCCTTCAAGGATAGCCTATGCAGTCTGCACAGGCTAACCAGGGACAACAATTCCAACTTATATGGAATTTATTGTTAAAAAGTGGTCACTTCTAAATGATAATCCAATGAAGGCAATAAGTGCTGTCCCTCATGAGGACTACAAATGCATTATTCACCAGTGAAGGCAATAAGTGCTGTCCCTCATGAGGACTGCACATGCATTACTCACCAGTGAAGGCAATAAGTGCTGTCCCTCATGAGGACTACAAATGCATTATTCACCAGTGAAGGCAATAAGTGCTGTCCCTCATGAGGACTGCACATGCATTATTCACCAGTGAAGGCAATAAGTGCTGTCCCTCATGAGGACTGCACATGCATTATTCACCAGTGAAGGCAATAAGTGCTGTCCCTCATTAGGACTGCACTCGCATTATTCACCAGTGAAGGCAATAAGAGCTGTCCCTGATTAGGACTGCACATGCATTATTAACCAGTGAAGGCAATAAGTGCTGTCCTTCATGAGGACTGCAATTGCATTATTCACCAGTAAAGGCAATAAGAGCTGTCCCTGATGAGGACTGCACATGCATTATTCACCAGTGAAGGCAATAAGTGTTGTCCCTCACGAGGACTGCAATTGCATTATTCACCAGTGAAGACAATAAGTGCGGTCCCTCATGAGGACTGCACAAGCAATATTCACCAGTGAAGGCAATAAATGCTTTCCCTCACAAGGACTTCACATGCATTATTCACCAGTGAAGGCAATAAGTGCTGTCCCTGATGAGGACTGTAATTGCATTATTCACCAGTGAAGGCAATAAGAGCTGTCCCTGATGAAGACTTCACATGCATTATTCACCAGTGAAGGCAATAAGTGTTGTCCCTGATGAGGACTGCACATGCATTATTCACCAGTGATAACAATAAGTGCTGTCCCTGATGAGGACTGCACATGCATTATTCACCAGTGAAGGCAATAAGAGCTGTCATTGGTGAAGACTTCACAAGTATTATTCACCAGTGAAGGCAATAAGTGTTGTCCCTGATGAGGACTGCACATGCATTATTCACCAGTGAAGGCAATTAGTGCTGTCCCTCATGAGGACTTCAATTGCATTATTCACCAGTGAAGGCAATAAGAGCTGTCCCTGATGGGGACTGCACATGCATTATTCAACAGTGAAGGCAATAAGTGTTTCCCTCACAAGGACTGCAATTGCATTATTCACCAGTGAAGGCAATAAGTGCTGTCCCTGATGAGGACTGTAATTGCATTATTCACCAGTGAAGGCAATAAGAGCTGTCCCTGATGAAGACTTCACATGCATTATTCACCAGTGAAGGCAATAAGTGCTGTCCCTCATGAGGACTGCACATGCATTATTAACCAGTGAAGGCAATAAGTGCTATCCCTGATGAGGACTGCACATGCATTATTCACCAGTGAAGGCAATAAGAGCTGTCCCTGGTGAAGACTTCACATGCATTATTCACCAGTGAAGGCAATACGTGTTGTCCCTCATGAGGACTGCACATGCATTATTCACCAGTAAAGGCAATAAGTGCTGTCCCTCATGAGGACTTCAATTGCATTATTCACCAGTGAAGGCAATAAGAGCTGTCCCTGATGGGGACTGCACATGCATTATTCACCAGTGAAGGCAATAAGTGTTGTCCCTCACGAGGACTGCAATTGCATTACTCACCAGCGAAGGCAATAAGTGCTGTCATTCACGAGGACTGCAATTGCATTATTCACCAGTGAAGGCAATAAGTGTTGTCCCTCACGAGGAGTGCACATGCATTATTCACCAGTGAAGGCAATAAGTGCTGTCCCTTACGAGGACTGCAATTGCATTATTCACCAGTGAAGGAAAATAAGTGTTGTTACTCACGAGGACTGCAATTGCATTATTCTCCAGTGAAGGCAATAAGTGCTATCCCTCATGAGGACTGCACATGCATTATTCATCAGTGAAGGCAATAAATGCTGTCCCTCACGAGGACTGCAATTGAAGTATTTACCAGTGAAGGAATAATGAGCTGTCCATGATGAGGACTGCACATGCATTATTCAACAGTGAGGGCAATAAGAGCTGTCTCTGATGAGAACAGCACATGCATTATTCACCAGTGAAGGCAATAAGTGTTGTCCGTCAGGAGGACTTCAATTGCATTATTCACCAGTGAAGGCAATAAGTGCTGTCCCTTATGAGGACTGCACATGAATTATTCATCAGTGAAGGCAATAACTGCTGTCCCTCATGGGGACTGCACATGCATTATTCACCAGTGATAGCAATAAGTGCTGTCCCCCACGAGGACTGCAATTGCATAATTCACCAATGGAGGTAATAAGTGTTGTCCCTGATGAGGACTGCACATCCATTATTCACCAGTGAAGGCAATAAGTGCTGTCCCTCATGAGGACTGCCATTGCATTATTCACCAGTGAAGGCAATAAGAGCTGTCCCTGATGAGGACTGCACATGCATTATTCACCAGTGAAGGCAGTATGTGTTGTACCTCACAAGGACTGCAATTGCATTATTCACCACTGAAGGCAATAAGTGCTTCCCTCATGAGGACTGCACATGCATTATTTATCAGTGAAGGCAATAAATGCTGTCCCTCACGAGGACTGCAATTGCATTATTTACCAGTGAAGGAAATACGAGCTGTCCTTAATGAGGACTACACATGCATCATTCACCAGTGAAGGCAATAAGTGCTTTCCCTCATGAGGACTGCAATTAAATTATTCAACAGTGAAGGCAATAAGAGCTGTCCCTGATGAGAACAGCACATGCATTATTCACCAGTGAAGGCAATAAGTGTTGTCCGTCACGAGGACTTCAATTGCATTATTCACCAGTGAAGGCAATAAGTGCTGTCCCTTGTGAGGACTGCACATGCATTATTCACCAGTGAAGGCAATAACTGCTGTCCTTCATGAGGACTGCACATGCATTATTCACCAGTGAAGGCAATACGTGTTGTCCCTCACGAGGACTGCAATTGCAATATTCACCAGTGAAGGCAATAAGTGCTGTTCCTCTAAGGACTGCACATGCATTATTCACCAGTGAAGGCAATAAGTGTTGTCCCTCATGAGAACTGCACATGCATTATTCACTAGTGAAGGCAATAAGTGCTGTCCCTCATGAGGACTGCACATGCTGCCATTTTTCACTAGTGAAACAAATAAGTGCTGTCCCTCATGAGGACTGCACATGAATTATTTACCAGTGAAGGCAATAATTGCTGTCCCTCATGAGGACTGCACATGCATTATTCACCAGTGAAGGCAATAAGTGCTGTCCCTGATGAGGACTGCACATGCATTATTCACCAGTGAATGCAATAAATGCTGTCCCTGATGAGGACTTCAGATGCATTATTCACCAGTGAAGGCAATAAGTGCTGTCCCTAATGAGGACTGCACATGCATTATTCACCAGTGAAGGCAATAAGTGCTGTTCCTGATGAGGACTGCACATGCATTATTCACCAGTGAAAACAATAAGTGCTGTCCCTCATGAGGACTGCACATGCATTATTCATCAGTGAAGGCAATAAGAGCTGTTCCTGATGAGGACTGCACACGCATTATTCATCAGTGAAAGCAATTAGTGCTGTCCCTCATGAGGACTGCACATGCATTATTCACCAGTGAAGGCAAAAAGTGCTGTCCCACATGAGGACTGCACAGGCATTATTCAACAGTAAAGGCAATAAGTGCTGTATTCATGAGGACTGCACATGCATTATTCACCAGTGAAGGCAATAAGTGCTGTCCCTCATGAGAACTCCACATGCATTATTCACCAGTGAAGGCAATAAGTGCTGTCCCTCATGAGGACTGCACATGCATTATTCACCAGTGAAGGCAATAAGTGCTGTCCCTCATGAGGACTGCACATGCATTATTCACCAGTGAAGGCAAAAAGTGCTGTCCCTCATGAGGACTGCACATGCATTATTCACCAGTGAAGGCAATAAGTGCTGTCCCTCATGAGGACTGCACATGCATTATTCACCAGTGAAGGCAATAAGTGCTGTCCCTCATGAGGACTGCACATGCATTATTCACCAGTGAAAACAATAAGTGCTGTTCCTCAAGAGGACTGCACATGCATTATTCATCAGTGAAGGCAATAAGAGCTGTTCCTGATGAGGACTGCACACGCATTATTCACCGGTGAAGGCAATAGGTGCTGTCCCTCATGAGGACTGCACATGCATTTTTCATCAGTGAAGGCAATAAGTGCTGTCCCACATGAGGACTGCACACGCATTATTCAACAGTAAAGGCAATATGTGCTGTATTCATAAGGACTGCACATGCATTATTCACCAGTGAAGGCAAAAAGTGCTGTCCCACATGAGGACTGCACAGGCATTATTCAACAGTAAAGGCAATAAGTGCTGTATTCATGAGGACTGCACATGCATTATTCACCAGTGAAGGCAATAAGTGCTGTCCCTCATGAGAACTGCACATGCATTATTCACCAGTGAAGGCAATAAGTGCTGTCCCTCATGAGGACTGCACATGCATTATTCACCAGTGAAGGCAATAAGTGCTGTCCCTCATGAGGACTGCACATGCATTATTCACCAGTGAAGGCAATAAGTGCTGTTCCTGATGAGGACTGCACATCCATTATTCACCAGTGAAAACAATAAGTGCTGTCCCTCAAGAGGACTGCACATGCATTATTCATCAGTGAAGGCAATAAGAGCTGTTCCTGATGAGGACTGCACACGCATTATTCACCGGTGAAGGCAATAGGTGCTGTCCCTCATGAGGACTGCACATGCATTTTTCATCAGTGAAGGCAATAAGTGCTGTCCCACATGAGGACTGCACACGCATTATTCAACAGTAAAGGCAATAAGTGCTGTATCCATAAGGACTGCACATGCATTATTCACCAGTGAAGGCAAAAAGTGCTGTCCCACATGAGGACTGCACAGGCATTATTCAACAGAAAAGGCAATAAGTGCTGTATTCATGAGGACTGCACATGCATTATTCACCAGTGAAGGCAATAAGTGCTGTCCCTCATGAGGACTGCACATACATTATTCACCAGTGAAGGCAATAAGTGCTGTCCCTCATGAGGACTGCACATACAGTATTCACCAGTGATGGCAATACATGTTGTCCCTCATGAGGACTGCACATGCATTATTCACCAGTGAAGGCAATAAGTGCTGTCCCTCATGAGGACTGCACATGCATTTTTCACCAGTGAAGGCAATAAGTGCTGTCACCCATGAGGACTGCACATGCATTATTCATGGTTTTCCCAGAATGCGGCTCATAGTTTTACACATCAATTTGTTTTGCACATCAATTTGTTTTACACATCAATTTGTTTCGCACATCAATTTGTTTTTCACATCAATTTGTTTTACACATCAATTTGTTTTGCACATCGATTTGTTTTACACATCAATTTGTTTTACACATCAATTTGTTTTACACATCAATTTGTTTTGCACATCAATTTGTTTTACACATCAATTTGTTTTGCACATCAGTTTGTTATACACATCAATTTGTTTTGCACATCAGTTTGTTTTGCACATCAATTTGTTTTACACATCAATTTGTTTTGCACATCAATTTGTTTTACACATCAATTTGCTTTGGACATCAATTTGTTTTACACATCAATTTGCTTTGCATGTTGATGTACAAAGTAATGAACAGACAAACATAATTCGCCCCCTATCTTATTGTTAAATAGTTAGCCACTTGCATTAACAAGTCCCAATTTTGCGGGTAGAAAAGTATGTTAAACTTGTTTTATTTCAATTGTAAAATATTGACATATGATATTTGAATTATAGTTTATAAAATTCCTATCATCAACTCATTTTGCTGCATGACTATACATTTTCATCCCTAGGCACTCCAACCAAGCAGCTACGATCATAAGAAAATGATTTCTAAACTATGCCACATCGACCTACCTAGAGAGTCTCCATATGAGCATGAAGAATGTACCGAGCACATCTCTGTACCGCTTCTTGATCTTGAATAACCTGAAGTGTAACATGATGAGGGAACATAAGTATCAGTACAGGGACTTGTTTACATGAAGAATGTACCGAGCACATCTCTGTACCGCTTCTTGATCTTGAATAACCTGAAGTGTTACATGATGAGGGAACATAAGTATCAGTACAGGGACTTGTTTACATGAAGAATGTACCGAGCACATCTCTGTACCGCTTCTTGATCTTGAATAACCTGAAGTGTTACATGATGAGGGAACATAAGTATCAGTACAGGGACTTGTTTACATGAAGAATGTACCAAGCACATCTCTGTACCGCTTCTTGATCTTGAATAACCTGAAGTGTTACATGATGAGGGAACATAAGTATCAGTACAGGGACTTGTTAACATGAAGAATGTACTGAGCACATCTCTGTATCGCTTCTTGATCTTGAATACCTGAAGTGTTACATGATGGGGGAACATAAGTATCAGTACAGGGACTTGTTAACATGAAGAATGTACCAAGCACATCTCTGTATCGCTTCTTGATTTTGAATAATCTCAAGTGTTACATTATGAGGGAACATAAATATCAGTACAGGGACTTGTTAACAGATTGATAACATCATTATTGTCACATTGAAAAAATAAAATAACACTGCCAGGGAGCGAAAAAACACTGTATGCCAGGCAGCTATGTTTTTTTTACAAACCACAATAATTTACTTAATACTTAGACCTGATAAGATGATAAAACTTAAAAAACAAGAGATATGTTTTTCAGAAACACAATGCCCCCTACTGTGCCACTTTGAATAATTATTTTTTTTTACCTTTGACCTTGAAGGATGACCATGACCTATCACCAATCAAAATGTGCAGCTCTATGAGATACACATGCATAACAAATATCAAGTTGTTATCTTCAATATTGCAAAAGTTATGACCAAGGTTTAAAGTTTTGGGACACACACACACACAAATACAATGACAGACAGGCCAAAAACAATATACCCCCGATCATTCGATCTGGAGGCATTAAAAATGTGTTCCGCTATGATGAGCCAGGGTTACTTAAGTGATTTCTGGAGTTTTTCAAAGGTTAAACTACAGCCAGATAAAGCAAAAGGCCCCATGTCATGTGCACCATGTTTTTCAATGGGCTGGAATCATGTCTCACTCAGTGGAGCAAATGTTAAGTAAACAACCTTTTTACCCAGAAATGAACTCATTCTAACAATGAAGACTGAAAAGAATGCAAAGTTTAATTAGTAAAAATAATCCATGTAAATTTCGTAGATTTTTATGCATTTTATAGAATTATCAACAACAATTGAATTTCAAGACAGCTATCAGGGTCTGCAAAGATGACCTATAAATTTAAGCAGTCTCAGTAAAACAACAATTTTACTTTTCTCAAAGAACAAAGCAGCTAGTGAGAAACAGTCAAAAGGCTTTAGTAATAACACCATAAGGTTCCAATTTGGATGAAATTATTATGATTTATGCCTATTGTAATGCTTCTAACCTCAAAAGTAACCACTATCATTTATACAAACATGTATATATAAGAATTCAGATAAATTATTAAATAACTTGACTCTGTTAAGTTATGTATTACAAATGGATAAATACAAGTTAAATGATTTTTTTTCATTTCTAAGCATGCATGTGTCTAGCACATAACTATTGTAATCCATGAAGGGATATATAGAGGATATTTGTTGGATTTGGTGGAATATTGATTTAAATTCAGGAGTGACCATAAACAAGAGCACCGCATAACGGGTGCCACGTTCGGCAGCAAAAGCTTGTCAATTTTTTTATTTTTTTTTAAAGTTCACAGTGACCTTTACCTTTGACCTAGTAACCCAAAATGGGTGTGGCGTGTAGAACTCATCAAGGTGCATCTACATATGAAGTTTCAAAGTTGTAGGTGGAAGCACTTTGATTTTAGAGCCAATGTAAAGGTTTTAGCACAACCCCGGCGGACAGCTGACGACGAGCAGGCTATGACAGTACTTCGGGTTTTCTCCAAAAACAGCCTCGCTAAAAATGATATTTTCACAGGTGAATTTTTTTTTCTATGAATAGAGTGAATTAAAATCGATATTCCACCAAATCCAACAAAATTTCTTTTTAATTTTTGCTTACAAATAATTATTTTTGTATTTTATGCATTCGGGACATTATAATTTCCCGTTGGGCGCCCCTATGTATTTTAAAAGGAAGTTCATCTGTATGTTTATATCAACATCAATGCAGAGTAGTTGCCCTTGGTTTAATTGCCTTTAATTCGGGGTCACAATGGGGAGATCAAAGATATTTAAAAATAGTCTGGTAAAAAAGGAAAGTTATGGATAATTTCCACTGTTAGTTTTCACTGTTTGAAATAGTGAAATATTAGTTTTAATTCACTGATATTTCTCTATAAACCATCGGAAAGCATTTAATAAATGTTTATATCACTATTACTTATGTTTTGTTTGTGAGTTTAAATTATGTGTCCACTTTAAATAGCACTCAAGAGTTGCATCCCAGTAGATGTCGATGTTTTAGCTCAACCTAGAACAGCATGCTTATAGTGAGCTTTTGTGATCCACTTCATTTACATTGTTAACACTCTAGAGGCTACATCTATTTTCCGATCTTAATGAAACTTAGGTGGCACATTTGTCTTTTCCAAAATCAAAAATGGTATATAAGAGGTAAAAACAAAGCTTGATAATTGTCTAGAAGTCACATTTAAAGTAAAATTATAATAAAACTTGGTCAGAACATTTGTTCTTATGATGTCTTCGTGGAGTTCAAATAAGGTTGTGTTATGTGGAAATAAATTGCGGCCAGTGAACATGTCAATTTTTCTTATATGGCTATAATGTTAAAACTTTGATAACACAATATAATTAACTTTTTTAGTCAAATCTTCAGTAAACTGTGGTCACAATGTTCTTCCTGATGATATCTTGTCAGAGGTCAAACATGGTTTTGGTCCGCTGAAAAACATGGCTGCATGGTGACGGGCAAGTTTTTTTATTTGACGATAGTGACCCTTTCAGCAGCTTGTGAACACTTATAAAACTTGATCATTGAGATTCAAAAACTAGATGACTGTGTCAAACTACATGCTTGTGAACAGTCTAGCACAATTTTAATCAAATTTGCTCAAAATATGTTCCAAATTTAATCTCAAACAAGGGTTGTTTGTAAAACATGCATGCCCCCCATATTGGCTGTCAGTTGTAGTGGCAGCCAATGTGGGAATTCGTCTTTTTTCACTGTGACCTTGACCTTTGACTTAGTGACCTGAAAATCAATAGGGGTCATCTGCCAGTTATAATCAATGTACCTATGAAGTTTCATGATCCTAGGCCTAATTATTTTTGAGTTATCATCGCACTGTCGGTCAGTCTGTCTGTCCATCCGTCAAACTTTTCGTGTCCGCTCTCTAATTTAAGTAGTTTTCACCAAACTTGGTCAGAAGTTGTATCTAGAAAATGTCACGCCATGTTCGCACATGGGTCATGCCTGGCCAAAACAAGGTCACGTGGTTACTTAGTGCGTTTCAAACATTCAGCATGATGACCGCTCTGAAATTCAAGTAGTTTTCATTCAATCTTCCCCAAACTTGGTTAGAAGTTGTATCTATATATTGTCTACGTCAAGTTTGAACATGGGCCATGGCCGGCCGAAAACTAGGTAACGGGGTCACTTAGTGCATTTGAAACATTCAGCATGGTGTCTGCTCTTTATTTCAAGTAGTTTTCATCTGATCTTCACCAAACTTGGTCACACTTTTTAAAATTCTTAAAATTTGTTTATGCTATTGCGGTTTCAAGTTCTTAGCATAATTCTTCCTATATTGTAACAAATTTTCTTCTAAGATTAGTTAGTTTTCTTTTGCACAAACACAATGGAATCTCATAAAGAAAAAATTGATAAAATATTTTCATCTAATCAAAACTTGATAGAGTCTGGTATAGACATTACCAGATATCTGTGATTTAGTAACATATACTCTGAGATTATGCATTCAGCTGCAACACATAACAATACACCAGAATCCACCTGCTTTAATGTGCTACATGTCATGAAAAAGACTGCCATAGAAACAAGTACAATTTATTCAATGCTTTGCTTTAGAGAGTATAAGGAACTGTTTTTCTACAGATGACAAGTAGATACGTGCATTCCTGTTAGTTGCATGCAAAGAATTGGCAGAAAAAAACATCTACAAACTGCAGCAGATGACATATGTAACAAACAACAAAATTTAAATACTGAACGCCTGTTATGCAGCAAACTTATAGTTTAATAAAAATAAAGGCGATGTATATCTCAAAAACATTTACAAAGTTATGCTTTTATGTAGTGACAAAGTTACAGTTGGGGGCATCCGTCCCGGGTGTACATTGTCCAGGGTAATCATGGAACTTAGGCTAGAAATCCATGGTAGAACATGGAATTACATGGAAATCCCTGGAATTTGAAACGGTTTCCAGGGTTTTCTAGGGTTTTGTTCTTGAAATGTCCATGAAATGTGGACTTTTTTTCCAGCATTTTCCAGCTTTGGATGGAAAAGCATGGAAAAGGAATGAAAAACGCTGGATTTAAGCTGGATAACTATGGACAATATTTCCAGATAACATGGAAAGTGGAACATAGAATTTTTTAAGCATGGAAAATACTTTAACATTTTCAGTTGACCCTGGAAAAAACTTAGACTTTTTAAGAGGAGAAAATAACTTGTAAAAATGCAACACATTTTATTCAAAGTTAATCACAGTTTAACAATTTACACAACATATGAATAAAACATAAAACAATTTGCATAGTTTAATTACATTGAAAAATTATATATAATACACAGAAAGCAATATAGAAAAAAATATCATTCAAAATAGTGCAGCAAGTTCTTTCTTATATTCTAAAAAAATACTTTGAAATACATGCAAAGTTTTATTATGAACTAAAATTTTCTAAAAATCTGATCACAAAATTGCAATATTAGACTTAACCTTACTGTGTACCAAATGTCATTTTATTACAATAAGATCCCTTTGTTATGATAGTTTACCTTAATACAACACTTAAAGTACATGTAAATCTACTACATGTATTTAACATTATTATCTTTGAATTTGCTTAGAGTAAACTTGATCAATTAAGGGCTGTATGCAAGTTGAAAATTGTCCAGTAAATGTAAACCTGTTTATCAGTAGTGTTTTGTTGTAAGATTTCCATTTGGTCCCTCTAATCTTTGTATTCCCCCCAGTTATTAACAAAGAATTCATGGGTATTTTGATGCTACATACACTGATAAGACCGACTCTGGTTCAGAGTGAATCAGAAATTTTGAAATAACCATAATGTTTGCCAGACTTGTTACTGACTGGCTTGAAAATTTGAAATGAAGTCTGAAAGCAATGTTTGGACTTTTTTATTTGAAGTTTTGATAATATGATGAAATAACATACTTTGATTAACATTCTGAATAATTTGGTAAACTGTAGAAATCAACATTCTGTGTGTAAAAAAGCTGAAAAGAGTGATTCTGTGAGTTATGATGGACCTTTTTTGAATGCTCTGAACTACTGAACATGTTTGTGTCTTTTTCGGAGTAAGCTGTATTAAGCCAGCTTTTTACCTTACCTGACCTTTGTAAGTGTCCAATAAAATTCAAATAAAATTTCCCGCGGCTAGGTACGAATGAATACACTTCATTTATTCCATTGGCTGATTTGAGTATACCACCAGAACATTGGAAACATATCCGCGTCTTTGTAACACTGTTTTACTGCATTAAACAATTTTATTTCTAATGAAAAGGCTTAATAGATAGAACAGTTTTACACTCAATTCTCGACATCAATACAGTTTGTGTGTGCACCTTTTATTTTCAGAGAATTACCAGCGCAACGCATTTATACTTAAAGGCTATGTTCTCATATTTAGTACTTACTTCCATATTCTTGTCAACATGTTAACATGTAAAAGTATATAGAGCAGTGGAAGCGAGGCCTCACTTTAATACATTACATTTCAACCCGCGAGGTATCGGGTCAATTCGCGGCCAGTGTATGAATGTCAGAGTTTATATACAGGTCATCACCGGAGTTTGCGGCCAGTAAAATTAGTTATATAATAAATACGCTATCCGTGAACTAGGTGACCTGGAATTTTCTTTAGACCAGAAATATGCAGATTCTTAATGTGTTTTCAACAATACAATGATAAATATTATTTTTGATTAACTTAACAATAATTATTCCACCATATTGACCAATGTATTAAGCATGATTATGGATACTGTTAATAATCGAATCAAATAGCGATGCCCGACAAACCACTAAAACAGGTTTGTTCGAAGAACGCGCCTATAAATACGGATACTTCTCGTGTGGCCGGTTGACTCTTATGTTTTAATTTCACTTCCATTCTTCTTTTGGTTTTCTGTTTTGTATCTATAGGTTTATGACCAGCAATATGTAATAATGTAAAATAAGCCGCGAAAACTCCGCGTAACATCCCGTACTGCGTGTGATGCAGCTAAGAACTGCACAGAAAAAAGACATTTGCTATCCTTGATCTCATTCATTGAACTATCAACGCCGTATATCTTTTTTAAAGATATTTCTTGATTTACTTTGTATTGTTCTCTTATAATGCTGTGTTTATTATAATAATATTGTTTTACAGTAATATCTGTTTTGGCATGTGGTTAACAGTTAAAATGAATGCTCAACCCAGTTATCTTGGCAGTATTTTCACATTACATAAAAGACATAATGCAGTCAAAGTTGTATGTGTGTATCTTACAAAATAAACATGGCTGTAATGATTAATTGCTTAATATACAGTGACCTAATAAAATGGCAATATGACCAATACTTTAATTTATTTATAAATAACAAAAAATCTGCCATTTAATGTTAAGCTTTTTTCAGATATAAGATAGCTATGGCAGATTCCAGGCAGCATGTAATCTGGAAAACCCTGGAAAAAATTCTATGGTTTTCCAGATGACATGGAGTATTCGGACGGTATTTTTTTCTTGCTGGCTGGAAAACCCTGGAAAATGTTCCAGGGTTTTAACTTGCAGGCTGGAAATTGTTCCAGGCTATTTCCTCATACCATGGACAATTTTCCGTTTTTTTTTTAAATATTGATGCTGAAAAAGGCTGGAAACTTAGTCCGAATACTCCAGCCTCATATTTTCCATGGCTTTCCATGCAAAACCCTGGACAATGTACGCCCGGGGTGTCGTGTGGACACATTTCTTGTTTGCCTTACATTTATGAAACTTGGTCTTGAAGAACAAAGCCTTTCACCCATTTTTTTTATCAGGAAGAGAATTCCACATTTTTCTTCTGCTTATTGCTTTGACCCATTTGTAGTCCTTATTATAGAAAGTTGTATTTAATTAAAGATCTTTCTTACTTAATTCAAATTTTAAAGGCTTCATTTCAAATTAGATTTTGATGAGCAGCAAACAGCATAAAACCTGAATAGACAGCGAGTTACTCGATGGTTGTTATGGTTTTATGCTGTTTGCACATAGCCCTTTTTACTTTACTTCTGAGTGGGAAAGGTGTAAGACCTTCATTTTAGTAGTTCAAATGATGAACATCATTTAAATGTACACAGGGAAATAAAACTCTTAATAACATGAAAGTGAAAGTAAACACTCCAAACTCTACAAAACTGAATACCCTTAGAGCCTTGTCATCAGAAAAATGGGATTTATGCATGTGAGTTAAATGCAGTCTGCACAGGCTTATCTGTGACAATATTTTCTGCCCAAACTGGATTTTTGTTTAGAATAGACTGCACAGGCTTTTCTGAATGACTTTTTTCACAAATGACTCGCGTTCTTAGAAAACTGGGCATAATGCATGTGCGAAAAGTGTTGTCCCAGATCAACCTGTGCAATCTGCACAGGCTAATCAGGGACAACACTTTCCGCTTTATGATATTTTTTGTTTAACTGAAGTCTCTTTTGCACAAATCCAATTTAGGCGGAAAGTATTTTAAACTGATTTTTTAAAATGCATACAGAAAACAAAAACTTATCGAGTTCTAAAAACAAAAGTTAACATAAATGTGTGACACTTAAGACTCGACTATCAATTAAAAATCATGTTATCCTCGAGTGACCCGAATAGACGCTGCCCTAATTCGACGCGATTTTTGTTTTGCCTCTGTTTGATACATAAGCGACATCTGTTGACGTCATACAATAGCACATGGTACACTACGCACAATTCACTATAGTTGTTGTTTGTTATGTGGAAAATAGCGGGTTAAAAGGTAAGATATGGTTGATTGGTTTGCAATTGATGGATTTTTATGTATTTTACTTAATGCTAAACTCTTGTACACTTTACACCCAATTGTCTTTGTAAATAAGACCGTGGGATAATGCATCAGTTTCGTCTGCAAAAGTTCACTATTTTATTCATAAGTCACGTGACTGCCATTTGACAAAACATCGTATAAATAGATTAATTTTCACTATGAAAAAGGTGTACGCGTAAACTTTGATTTGAAGTCCGAATATGTTTTTGGTTATGCTGTAATACAATTTAAACTACATTTAGCAAGTGTTTATGTTGGTAATTGCATATCGATGGTCCCAATTTAAAATGACGAACCTACATTTTTGGCATTTCGCGATTTTGATACTGTGCAAAGCGTGAAATCAATGCACATATACCCCCAAAACAACAAAATAGTTAACCAATCGCAACAGCTCCATAAAGTCACGTGATGTAATGACGAACCGCAATTGCTTGAAGTCAAAATAACGAAGCTGAAAAAAATTGTTACGTCGGCATTTTGCGCGCTTATTAATATATTAAAGTATCAATATAGCCATGTATGTTAAGGCAAATTGACGAAACGTAAACGTTCGCTTATCAAAAAATTAAATGATGTACATTTTATAGCATTGATAAACGCAAAAAGATATCAAAATAATATAAAATGTTGAGGTATTAACTTAGTAACTTGTGGCCGCAACTAATAGCTTGTTCCTACAACTTATTAAGTTGAGGTTTCAACATAGTAAGTTGTTCCTTCAACTTAATAACTTCTGGCCGCAAGTTACTATGTTATAACCACAACTTAATGTGTTGTGGGAACAACTTATTAAGCTTCGACCACAACATAGTTTAAGCAATCAGATAGGCCGTTTCATCTTTACCGTTTTATCACGTTTAGTACCTGTATACGCGTAATATTGTGTGCCGATTTGAGCACTATCCCTGTAAGCTATGGATCCCGGGATTGAGTCCCTGTCTGAGCACTTGCCTTGTTTGCGACTGGGTTCAGGGTTCCATCCCCGGTCTGAGCACTAGCAACGTACGCGTCGGGTCCCGGTTTCGAGTCCCATGTTTTTTGGATTTGAACCCGGGACCCTTCTTGTAAAGGGCGATTCCTCTGACCGGAGCTCGATCCCGGGAACCATCGTTTACGAGGCGAGTGCAAGATGCCTAAGTTTTCGACGGTCTGAAAATCTAATTAGGAGTTATCGACGGCCCCGGGTTTCGAATCATAGTACGAGCACTAGCCCTGAAAGCTTTGGGTCTCTAGATCAATCCTCGGTTTGAGGATTTACCCTAAAAGCGACGGCTCATTTCCGATGTGAGAATTTGCACCAACAGTGACCGGTCCCGGGTTCGAGCCCCAGTCTGAGTACTAGCCCTGAAAGCTATGGATCCCGGGTTCAAGCCTGTGTCTTACCACTTACCCAGTAAGGGAAGGATCCCGGTTGCGACCCTCAGTCTGAGCGTTCGCACCGAAAGCTAAAGGTTCACACAGGGACTTGAACCAAACAGCCGTCGCTAACATACCATACTGAGCACTCGCCTTCTAAGCGACCGGCTGCCGAAATGAGCACAAGCTTCGTAAGCAACATTTCCCGCGTTCGATTCCCGAAATGAGAGCTAGCCTCGCAAGCTATGGGTGTTCTGGTTCTAGCGCCGGTCTGAGCACTAGCCCTGTAAGCTATAAATCCCGCATTTTTCGGGTCCGGCGCTAAGACTAGGACTTTGATCAGGGTCCGTTCGCTTAAATGGCAAGTACTTAAACCGGGATTTGAGCCCGGGGCCCATAGCATACAGGGTGAGTGCTCAAGCAGGGCATCCAAACATGGATCAGTTACGTAGGGAGCGAATGCTCAGACTGGGATCCAAGTCGCTTACAGGGAAAGTCCTTAGACTGGGGCTAAAACCCAAAGACCCATCGTTTAAAAAGGGGGGTATCAGACCTGGATTCCCAACCGGAATCCGTCGCTTATGTGCCTAGTTTTCACACCAGGGTTCAAACCCTGAACCAAGTCGCTAACTTGGCGATCTCTCAGATAGGGGCTCAAATCTGAAATCCATGGCTTACATGGCAAGTGCTCAGATAGGGCTCGAACGGGGGATCCATAGCTAACAGGGATAGTGCTCGAACCCGAGCATCTAGTAAAATAAGGGGTACTAATTGTGATAAAACGGTAAAGATGAAAAGCCCGATCTTATTGGTTAAACTTAAATTAGTGGCCTCAACATAGTTAGTTGGTCCCACAAGTTATTTAGTTGAGGCAACAACTAATAAGTTGTGGGAACAAGTTATGAAGTTGTCGCCACAAGTTTCTGAGCTGAGGCCTCAACTTAATAAATAAGTTGTTCCCACAAGTTATTTTGTTGAAGGAATAACTTAATAAGTTAAATGAACAAATTACTAGGTTGAAGTTTTGGGAGCAAGTTATGAAGTTGTGGCCACAAGTTACTAAGCTGAGGTCTCAACTTAAACAGTTGTGGGGACAACGTACTTAGTTGTTTCCACAAGTTATTTTAAAAATTGTTCCCACAAGTTACTAAGTTGAGGCCACACTATAAATAAAGAATTGCGGTTGTCACCTCTGTTCCACCGTGTAAAACAGAAAAACACGCATTGCTTTGCTATATCTAACGGAAAAAATGGACAAATTTATTCTATTGAAACAAAATCTCTTACAATAAGCTGTCCAATTTGCCGAAACATCACATAAATGCAAGTCTAAATGACGAAGATACATTTTACAGCAGATTTATTAACTTAACGTCAAATTAGTTCCATACGAACATGGTTCATCATGCGACACTTTTAAAAATGTTTAAAATAATCTTTATTTGACTTTGTGCAAGAAATGTTTAACAAAAATACGTCTCCTGAAAACTTGTGTTTTTGTAGGTTCGACATTTTAAATTGGGACCATCGATATTATGTTTATTCCTTATTTTCATTTTCTTAATTATAATTGTAGGTTCCACAAAAGAAGTACATGTTATATTCACCTACTTCCATAAACACAGCTTATGACAAGGGGTTGCTGACAGGGTCCCCTATTAACCACTGCCAGAAAGTGTGGCATCCCAAATTTATAAACCTTAATTGATTTAATTAATTTCAGTTCCATAATGCTTTTACAGTGATACAAACTTCAAAGTACAACAATCATGAGTTAATATTTTATGCATTCAGTTTCCACAGGAGTGATATTTACATTGCAATCGGGTAACCAATCAGATGCGTCGTTTTAGGGCACTCTCAACAAATATCGCCGCCGTTACATAGACTTGGGTCATTTCCTTTTTCAACGAATTTTTGTTGATTACACAATTAATTGAATTTAAAATGTGTAAATGAAAGGTAAATGTGTTATGAAATAACAAAATAAATTACATAAATCCCTATATTGAGCAACAAAACTTTATTTTTAGAAAAACAAGGGCTGTTTGTAAAACATGCATGCCCCCCATATGGGCTGTCAGTTGTAGTGGCAGCCATTGTGTGAATACTTTTTTTGTCACTGTGACCTTGACCTTTGACCTAATGTAAGATATCATCAGGAAACCATTGAACTCTTTCGAGTCACTGTGACCTTGACCTTTGACCTAGTGACCTGAAAATCAATAGGGGTCATCTGCCAGTCATGATCAATGTACCTATGAAGTTTCATGATCCTAGGCGTAAGCATTCTTGAGTTATCATCCGGAAACCATTTTAAGATTTCGAGTCACTGTGACCTTGACCTTGTGACCTTACAAGAGCTGTCAGAGGACAGCGCGCTTGACAGTATAACGTAAGCCATCATGGGGAAATTGTTCATATTCAATAATTTATAAGACAATCTTTCGAAAGTAAAAAAAGGAAAAAAAAAAAATTGGGGGTGGGGGGTGGGGGGGGGAGTAGGTTGAGAGGGGGATATAATGTGTGGTTGTGGTTATTTATTAGATGTTTAAAAAAAATTGGGGGAGGGGTGGGGGGTAGGGGGGAGTGAGAGGGGGGTATATTGTGGGGTTGTGGTAATTTATTTTTAAGTTGTTTAAAAAAAAATTGGGGGAATGGGGGGGTAGGGGGGGTGAGAGGGGGGGTATAATGTGGGGTGTGGTAATTTATAAGATGTTTGAAAAAAAATTTGGGGGGGTTGGGTAGGGGGTGGTGGGGGTGAGAGGGGGGTATAATGTGGGGTGTGGTAATGTATTAGATGTTTAAAAAAAATCTTGGGGGGATGGGGGGGTAGGGGGGTGGGGTGAGAGGGGGATATAATGTGGGGTGTGGTAATCAATTAGATGTTTAAAAAAAATTGGGGGGAGGGGGGTAGGGGGGAAGGGGGTGGGGGGTAGGGGGGAAGGGGGGTCGGGGTGAGAGGGGGTATAATGTGGGTGTGGTAATTAATAAGATATTTTTAAAAAAAATGGGGGGGGGGTGGGGGGTAGGGGGGAGTGAGAGGGGGGTATAATGTGGGTTGTGGTAATTTATTTGATGTTTAAAAAAAAATATTTTTTTGGGGATGGGTGGTGGGGTAGGGGGGTTGGGGGTGAGAGGGGGGTATAATGTGGGGTGTGGTAATTTATAAGATGATGTTTAAAAAAAAAACAATTGGGGGGGGGGAAATATAGGTTTGGGTGATGTTGGTAAACAAGTATGCAAAATATAAAAGCAATATGTCAAGGGACAATGAAAAAAATAACAAATGATCCCACACTGACATGAACAAAAATCCTCTATTTATTAAACATGAAATTTAAACTTATTGCATTTGTTTCCCCTGTATATAAGAAAGATATAATAGTGTATTACCTCCCTTGTCCTGCTTATATTTATATTAATCAACAAAATTAAACATTAACACAATATTTAATATACAAAATATACAAAAAAAGCTCATATTCTGATAATATTTTTACTGATCACAGGGCCCTCAATCCATTTTAGGGGAAGCAGGTCGCACCCATAGCAGGGGGAATTTTCGCGGCGTTTCCCTTTTGGGGGGATTTTTTACTTACTCTCTAATTATATAACACATTTGTACATGTTTGCACTATATTTATGCTTTTTACATAGTTTAGTATGTTTGACAAGATTAAATTAAAATAGAATTGAGATATAATAATCATGAGACACATCTATCTAAAAAAAAAAAAATATTTTTATTTTTATTTTTTTAGGGGGAATTTTTACCCCAAAAAGGGGATAATAAGTATACTTTTCAGGGGGGGGGGGGAATGCGGCCGAATTTCGGCCGTGGATTTGACAGATTGAGGGCCCTGGATCCACTTTATTTTACTCAAATGATGATGTTTCATTGCACTGATAATTATAGATTTAGGATTACAGACCAGTTGCTTCAGTTATATTGTTCAGAGTTCGCCCTTTTGGCCGCGTATGCGTTCTTAAGTTATCATCCCAAAACCATTTTACTATTTCGGGTCACCGTGACCTTCACCTTTGACCTAGTGACCTCAAAATCAATAGGGGTCATCTGCAAGTCATGATCAATGTGCCTGTGAAGTTTCATGATACTAGGCCCAAGCGTTCTTGAGTTATCATCCGGAAACCACCTGGTGGACAGACCGACGGACAGACGGACCAACAGACCGACATGTGCAAAGCAATATACCCCCTCTTCTTCGAAGGGGGGCATAATAATGTGTATTAATATTCTTGAACTGTTACATAACACTATTACAGAAACAGCAACAATTATTTATATTACATACATCATTACATAACAATTTCTACCTTACAACTATTGCACATTATATCACTCACATAATACATATCAGAGACAAGAATAACAAGGGCTGTTTGTAAAACATGCATGCCCCCATATGAGCTCTCCGTTGTAGTGACAGCCATTGTGTGAATATGTTTTTTGTCACTGTGACCTTGACCTTTGACCTAGTGACCTGAAAATCAATAGAGGTCATCTGCCAGTCATGATCAATGTATCTATGAAGTTTCATGATCCTAGCCATAAGCGTTCTTGAATTATCATCCCCAAACAATTTTACTATTTCGGGTCACCGTGACCTTAACCTTTGACCTAGTGACCTAAAAATCAATAGGGGTCATCTGCGAGTCATGATCAATACCCTATAAAGTTTCATGATCCTAGGAATAAGCGTTCTTCAGTCATCATCTGGAAACCATTTTACTATTTCGGGTCACCGTAAACTTGACCTTTGACCTAGTGACCTCAAAATTGATAGGGGTCATCTGCCGTTCATGATCAATGTACCTATGAAGTTTCATGATGCTAGGCTTAAGCAATCTTGAGTTATCATCCGGAAACCATTTTACCGTTTTGAGTCACTGTGACCTTGACCCTTGACCTAGTGACCTGAAAATCAATAAAGGTCATCTTCCAGTCATGATCAATTTTCCTATGAAGTTTCATGATATGATCGTAGCCATTAGCGTTCTTAGTTATCATCCGGAAACCATTTTACTATTTCAGGTCACCGTAACCTTGACCTTTGATATAGTGACCTGAAAATCAATAGAGGTCAACTGTGAGTCATTATCAATCTACCTGTCAAGTTTCATGATCCTAGGCATAAGCGTTCTTGACTTATCATCCGGAAACCATTTTACTATTTTGGGTCACCTTGACCTTTGACATAGTGACCTGAAAATCAATAGGGGTCATCTTCGAGTCATGATCAATGTACCTGTATAGTTTCATGATCCTAGGCATAAGCGTTCTTGAGTTATCTTCCGGAAAATATTTTACTATTTCGGGTCACCTTGACCTTTGACCTAGTGACCTGAAAATCAATAGGGGTCATCTGCCAGCCATTATCAATCTACCTACGAAGTTTCATGATCGTAGGCATAAGTGTTCTTGAGTTATCATCCGGAAACCATTTTACTATTTCGGGTCACTGTGACCTTGACCTTTGACCTAGTGACCTGAAAATAATAGGGGTCATCTGCGAGTCATGATCAATCTACCTATCACGTTTCATGATCCTAGGCCTAAGCGTTCTTGAGTTATCATCCGGAAACCATTTTACTATTTCGGGTCACTGTGGCTTTGACCTTTGACCTAGTGACCTGAAAATCAATAGGGGTCATCTGCGAGTCATGATCAATCTACTTATCAAGTTTCATGATCCTAGGCCTAAGCGTTCTTATGTTATCATCCGAAAACCATTTTACTATTTCGGCGCACCGTGACCTTGACCTTTGACCTAGTGACCTCAAAATCAATAGGGGTCATCTGCGAGTCATGATCAATGTACCTATGAAGTTTCATGATCCTAGGCCTAAGCTTTCTTGAGTTATATTCTGGAAACCACCTGGTGGATGGACCAACAGACCGACCGACATGTGCAAAGCAATATACCCCCTCTTCTTGGAAGGGGGGCATAATAAGTTATTGCACTTTCAACACCAGGATCTTGTTTTTATCCCTCTGTCCCACAATAATTGAGCCAGTATTGTTGTTGTAGCAGACTGAGCATGGGCTGTTAAGCCCATCCCTCTGTGTAGCAAGAGTGGCAAGCTTCTTATTGCCCTTGCTGTCCACCTGTAGGATAGTGCTGGAGTCACGTCCACATACCAGCAATTGGCCTACAGGTGTCACGTATATCCCACGAGGATATTTCAATTCAGGATCCATAAAGGTGGAAAGAACTGATCCGTCAATGGCCAGTGTGAGCAGCTTGTTTTGGGAGGAGCTGGTGATGTACAATTTGTCACCTGTTGGGCTAACTGCACATTTCTCTACTGCAAAACAAAATAAATGATTACAATCCCATTGCATAGTCAATAATCAAAATTACAAATACTGTAGATACTGTTTACATTTATGTGCACAAAATTATGACGGTAGCTGTGCTTTTAACTTTAACAAAAGGAGAATTCTGTTCTTAAACAACCCATAAAGCCATAATGAAACTTTTGTCTTGTTCTTATTTACTTGTTACAAAAGCAGGCTTTAAAAATAATTATCTCATTAATAAGTTTTTCTATTTCCTGTTTGCCTGTTGTTTGCATAAATTAAAAGACAAAGTATTTTATGTAACATATTGAAGCAGTTTCACAAACACAGCATATTACTTTCTTTTTATAGACCTTGATGAAGTGACAGTCACAATACATTCATAACCATTTTTAAGAGAAACATCAAATATTTTTGAGTTTGTTGCTGTTGTAAAATAATTTATCAAATTATTTATGTCTCTTTAAAACATTAAGATAAATGAACCATAATTTTTACCTGAGCAAGTATCTGATTTAGACTGGTGCAGTTTGCTGACAAGTTCACCACTCATTGTGTACTTGTGTACAGTGACAAACAGGTCTCCCTGGTGGTGGGCAATACCATAACATGAATGTTCTAACCGAAGCTTTCTGTCTATCACCAGCTGGCTTTTGTTGACTTTTATAAACTGGACCTCTTTGCCGCCAGTTACACCAACCTCACTGGGTGTGATCTGACAAATGCTCAATGGGGCATTAGATAAACTACAGTGACTCACAAGCTTGTAGTGCTGGTTCAGCAACTTGACTTGATTCATGTCTGCAACCAGGACCTGTCCACTAGGGAGAACACAGAAGTCTCTGATAACGCAATCATCACTTATCATGTGTCCATCATACTCAGACTTCTTGTCTATCCTTATTATTTGATCTGGATCTCCCTGAAAGATCCTCAAAAGACCTGACAATTTTAATTCATCTTCAAGAGTGGTACATTTATCAACATCACTTCTTAGAGTGGCTTGAATTGTGGTTAATTTATCTTTCATTTCCCTCAGTGTCTCCTTTTCAAGCATGTTTAAGGCTGCAATTACTTTTTCACGAGTTTCCTGTACTTTGTGTAACTGCTCATCATATGAACTTTGCCCAAACCGAATGCTAGCCTCCAAGTTCTTTTGAAGCCCCTTCAGTTTCCCCATAGTAGTTTTGATAGCATCTGATACATGTTTGAGGTCTGTTGAGGTCTTTTTCACAAAGTCTGATAAAAGCATCACTGTTTTGCATTTGCTGTAAAAAAATTTTTTTTTAGATAAAAACAAATTATTAATAAATTTTGCAATAGTACAGCACATGTTTTTTAAGCTTTATCAACCTGAATATGATAAAAATCTCAATAAAAAAAAACATTAATGATCTATATGTATTTTGATTATTATTACTTTTTTCATTTATTTGCTTTACCGCACATAAATATGACTCATAGTAAGACAAGTATAGAAAGTTAGAGGCTAAAACTATATTTTTTTTTTAAATAAGTATTCAACAAGTTAATAATTAAACCATAATTAACTTGACTAAAATATGGTGTATTTACAAGTTTGTAATCTAAAAACCAAGGTTTTGAGTGCATCAGACTATAAACAAGGGCTGTTTGTAAAACATGCATGGCCCCCATATGGGCTCTCCGTTGTAGTGAGAGCCATTGTGTGAATTTGTTTTTTGTCACTGTGACCTTGACCTTTGACCTAGTGACCTGAAAATCAATAGGGGTCATCTGCCAGTCATGATCAATCTACCTTTCAAGTTTCATGATCCTAGCCATAAGCATTCTTGAGTTATCATCCAGACACCATTTTACTATTTCGGGTCACCGTGACCTTGACCTTTGACCTAGTGACCTGAAAATCAATAGGGGTCATCTGCGAGTCATGATCACTCTACCTATCAAGTTTCATGATCCTAGGAATAAGCGTTCTTCAGTTATCATCCGGAAACCATTTTACTATTTCGGGTCATCGTGACCTTGACCTTTGACCTAGTGACCTGAAAATCAATAGGGGTCATCTGCGAGTCATGATCAATCTACCTACTACCTATCAAGTTTTGTGATCCTAGGCCTAAGCGTTCTTGAGTTATTATCCGGAAACCATTTTACTATTTTGGGTCACTGTGACCTTGACCTTTGACCTAGTGACCTGAAAATCAATAGGGATCATCTGCGAGTCATAATCAATCTACCTATCAAGTTTCATGATCCTAGGCCTAAGCGCTATTGAGTTATCATCCGGAAACCATTTTACTATTTAGGGTCACTGTGACCTTGACCTTTGACCTAGTGACCCAAAAATCAATAGGGGTCATCTGCAAGTCATGATCAATCTACCTATCAAGTTTCATGATCCTAGGCCTAAGCGTTCTTGAGTTATCATCCGGAAACCATTTTACTATTTCGGGTCACCGTGACCTTGACCTTTGACCTAGTGACCTCAAAATCAATAGGGGTCATCTGCGAGTCATGATCAATGTACCTATGAAGTTTCATGATCCTAGGCCCAAGCGTTCTTGAGTTATCGTCTGACAACCACCTGGTGGACGGACTGACCGACCGACCGACATGAGCAAAGCAATATACCCCCTCTCTTCTTCGAAGGGGGGCATAAATTAATTACCATCTCAAAAGGAAGTTAATAACTGGAATATATTTTTTTTCAAAACACACACAATGAGGGGTTCTTAACATAAAATTTGCATTATTCATGCAATGAACTTTTTTTTTAATAACATTTAAAATTAAGTTCAAAGTATTTTAAAAACATACACTTTTTGGCTTAAATGTTTTACAACAAATATGATCTAAATACCTGTGATTAAGTAAAACGCAAAAATTGCAGCACAGCTGGCTATGGTCTTTGCACAAAATTTCCAGGTTTTCTTCTTTATGTACAACACATTTTAGAAGAAAATCTTCCACCTTCTTGGCAAATGGCAATTTCTTTATGTCTCCCCTTCCATAAGGGGAATGTTTCATAAACAACTGATTGTGCATGTAAATACATTTACTGCAATAATACTTCACGCAAGACTCGCAGTAATAATCAGCTGATTCCTCGAGTTGTCGTTCTTCGCATGGCGAACACAAGAAGTCTTGGACCATGTCAGATCCTTTTTCAATGTTTAACTGCAACATGGTTGCCTTTTATTGACCACTAAAGCTTTTGATCTCAATACCTTTGATTTAAAACAAATATTAAGGTATCTAGGATAATAGATTATCAAACAGAACAAAACACGCCAATCCAGCTATTGTTAAAAGTCTACCAACATGAAATGTCCATCTTAACAAAATCAAATACAACTCATCTGGAAGTTTCGCAAGGTTACATCAACAGTTAACTAAGTACTTGAGTCACCAGTATTGTGACATAATACAATACTGGTCTAACTAAGTGGCCTAAAAGTTGTTTACTACATGGTTTATGTGTGCATATAATGAGGAAGTATTTCAACTCAGAAGTTATCAATCCCAAAACCAATCCCAAAATAACACAAAATTATAGTTTAACAATAAAGTCATCTTATATATTTATTTAACGTTTTCACTTTAAAGTTTTCAGACACTCTCTAAGTTAGTGGGCATCCCCTTTTTTTAGCCAAAATAATTATTTTTTGTGACTCTTAATTTATAGACTTGCGCGTTTTGTCTATCATAAATGACTCTAAATTTTTAGAAAGTATATTTTGCAGCGCTATTTTACCAGATTTCAGCCCTGTATTTGCTTATCTAGTGACACTTTGATCATTGATTTTTACAAACATATTAAGGTAATAAAACCTGGTGGATGCATGCCTTGAATATTTTCCGTATCAAAATTTTCAGACACGAAATGAGCAAAAGTTTCAGCATGACATAAACAAGAGGGCCATGATGGCCCTGTATCGCTTTACTTCTGAAAAAGGCTGAAACAAATATTATCTGCATGTGCAAATACTTAAATATGGGCCCTATTTAAGCACATGTACACTTTTTTTAGCAAACTTTGTAGAGGACTATTATATCTCACTACATGTACATACAAAATATGGTAGCCCTAGGTCCTAGAGTTAAGGACAAGAATATTTTAAAAGTTTTCACAAAATAAGCAAGATATATGCGTATATAATGTTCAATTTTGTGACCCGCGGGTCAGGGTCAAATTTGACCCAAAGGGCATAATTTGAACAAACTTGGTAGAGGACTATAAGATGTTACTGCATACCGAATTTGGTTGCCATAGTCTGAATGATTTTCTACAAGAAGATTTTTAAAAATTTCACAAAATAGGTGCTTTATAAGCGTTAATTCAATTTTGTGACCCCCCAGGGCAGGGTCAAAGTTGACCCCAGAGGCATTATTTGAACAAAGTTGGTAGAGATTTATTAGATGTCACTACATACCAAATTCGTTAGCCCTAGGCCCAATGGTTATGGACAAGAAGATTTTTAAAGTTTTCACAAAATAGGCCCCAAATAAGCGTATGTTCAGTTTTGTGACCCCCCGGGGCAGGGTCAAATTTGACCCCAGGGGCATTATTTGAACAAACTTGGTAGAAAACTGTTAGATGTCACTACATGCCAAATTTGGTAGCCCTATGCCTTATGGTTAAGGACAAGAGAATTTTTAAAGTTTTCACAAAATAGGCACTATATAAGCATATAATCGATTTTGTGGCCGCCGGGGCAGGGTCAAATTTGACTCCTGGGGTAAAATTTGAACAATCAAAGTGGAGGACTATACAATGTCACTACATACCAAATTGTGTAGCCCTAGGCCTAATGATTATGGACAAGATGTTTTTTAAAGTTTTCACAAAATAGGCAATATATTAGCATATGTTCAATTTTGTGACCCCCGGGGCAGGTTAAAATTTGACCCAAGGGATAAAATTTGAACAAATTTGGTAGAGGACTATAAGATGTCACTACATACATAATTTTAAAGCCCTAGGCTGGATGGTTATGGACAGAAAGATTTTTGAAGTTTACACAAAATAGGCCTTATATCAGCATATGTTCCATTTTTTTGATCCCCTGGGGCAGGGTCAAATTTGACCCCAGGGGCATAATTTGAACAAACTTGGTAGAGAATTATAAGATTTACCTACATACCAAATTTAGTAGCTCTAGGCCCAACGTTTATGGACGAGAAGATTTTTAAAGTTTTCACAAAATAGGCCTTGTATAAGCGTATGTTCAATTTTTAGACCCTCGGGGCAGGGTCAAATTTGACCCAAGGGGCATAATTTGAACAAACTTGGTAGAGAACTATAAGATGTCACTACATACCAAATTTTGTAGCCCTACACCCAATGGTTATGAAAAAGAAGTTTTTAAAGTTTTCACAAAATAAGCCCTTTATAAGTATATACTAGTATTCAATTTTGTGACACCCGGGGCAGTTTCAAATTTGACCCCAGGGGCATAATTTGAACAAACTAAGAAGAGAACTATTACATGTCACTACATACCAAATTTGGTAGTCCTATGCCATACCGCTATGGACAAAAAGATTTTTGGAAAGTCTTTCCACAATAGGCCTTATATAAGCATATGTTCAATTTTGTGACCCTCGGGGCAAGGTCAAACTTGACCCAAGGGGCATACTTTGAAAAAACTTGGTAGAGGACTATAAGATGTCACTACATACCAAATTTGGTAGCCCTAGGCCCAATGGTTATGGACAGAAAGATTTAAAAAGTTTTCACAAAATAGACCCTATATAAGCATATGATCAATTTTGTGACCCCGGGGCAGGGTCAAATTTGACCCCTGGGGCATAATTTGAAGAAATTTGGTAGAGGACTATAAGATGTCTCTACATACTAAATTTATTAGCCCTAGGCCAAATGGTTATGGACGAGCAGATTTTGAAAGTTTTCACAAAATAGGCCTTATATAAGCATATGTTCAATTTTGTGGCCCCCAGGGCAGGGTCAATTTTAACCCCAGGGGCATAATTTGACGAAATTTGGTAGAGGACTATTAGATGTCTCTAAATACCAAATTTGATAGCCCTAGGCCCAATGGTTATGGACGAGAGGTTTTTGAAAGTTTTCACAAAGTAGGCCTCATATAAGCATATGTTCAATTTTGTGACCCCCGGGGCAGGGTCAAATTTGACCCCAGGGGCATAATTTGAAGAAATTTAGTAGAGGACTATAAGATGTCTCTACATACCAAATTTGATAGACCTAGGCCAAATGGTTATGGACGAGCAGATTTTGAAAGTTTTCACAAAATAGGCCTTATATAAGCATATGTTCAATTTTGTTACCCCCGCGGCAGGGTCAAATTTGATCCCAGGGGCATAATTTGAAAAAAATTTGGCAGAGGACTACTAGATGTCTCTACATACCAAATTTAATAGCCCTAGGCCCAACGGTTATGGACGAGAATATTTTGAAAGTTTTCACAAAATAGGCCTTATATACAGTACAGCTCACGCAAAACCAACAAAATCCGCGGCTATGCTGCGGACACACTCTTTTGTTTTCGAAATTACTCCGCATCCACAATGAGTATTCCCTCGGCATCATGCCGAGGCACTCCGCGATGATTCGCGGAGTTACGCCGCGTCTGTTCATGCCTCTGCATCGATCCGCGGCATCACGCCGCGTCTTAACATGCAGCGGTTCGCCGAAAAAAATACAAATATTTATTATATACTACAACACATGTTAAATATTTTTTACATAAACGATTATTAGAAACAGATACAAATAATACGTTGATATGTTTACTTCTGCGTGATCGTGTAAACCTTTGGTCAGCTTCTCTGCATACGGAACTTTATACATAATGATTTTGTAGGTCATTATAACCATATCAATGAACCTTACACAGTTTAATCCCGAACATGATCTCGGAAACAAGATTTGCTTTAAACATCGAAAATAACGTATTGAGTATCATAAGATTTGTGAAAATACATATGAGAACCAAACAACTATACACATAGAAAACAAATATAAATAATGTTGACAATTTTAATAAAAACTTATATTCGTTTATATTTAAAAATGATTACTTTCACTTCGTCCCGATTTTCAGAAATGGCCATGTACATGTTGCATCTCAATATAAATTTAATAAACAAAATTATCGGGCAATATATTGAAACATTAAACTCGGCATAAATGTGACTACATAAATAATATTGCGACGCAAAACAGTATCGTTATTGTGACAATTAAATACACTTGTTAATCTGCTGTTCTCTTAGAAATTGCGCGAAAATAAAGATGACTTGTGTAATATCACGTTATCTGCCTGGAAAGCGTGAGCATTTTCATTGTAATTTTAATAAAACTGTGCAAATAATACGTGGATATAACAAGTAATACAAGCGTATGCGAATGCAAAAGGAAATGCAGTGAGAACCCCGCCTTAAAATATCGAATTTTATTCTGAAACATTAGGCGGTTAATCTTTTGATTTGTCGGCATTTTTTTTATATACTGAAACATTAGGCGGTTAATCTTTTGATTTGTCGGCATTTTATTTCATTTCAGACTCCATGCAGTTTTCAGATCATAATCTCAGTGCTTTATTACCCGAACTCGTTTCGTTAGTTTCTGGACACGTGTGCTACTGAAAATAACCACCGGTTATGGCCCAAACAAGCACAAAGTGTCTAGTCTCCCGTGTGTTTTATCCCTATATGTTAGATAGGCACGTGCACTATTTATTATTATGTTGGTCAGTACAAAAGGCCTTCTGAAAACCGCCGACTGCGTCTTTGTTTTATTGCTCAATCAAGCACCGATAATCCAATATCCCGTGCATTACAAAAACACACACTTTAGATAAGCACGTGACGTCTGTCAAAAACATAATTTATCAGTAAACATATCGAAGTAATTCTCGTATATGATCTCGGAAACGAGACATTTACCATTACGATATTTTTTTCATAAGATTTGCTTAAAACAAATGAGAACCAATCAAACATACACCGACAAAACAAAATATAAATAATTATGACAAATTAAATGGAAAAAAAAACGTTGCTTTATTTTCGAAAAATCGCTTTTCCTTTCTCCCAATTTTCAGAAAATGACTTATACATGTTGCATAAAATCTAAATATAGATGACGCTGTTTATTGGTCGTTGTAAAAGAATATTAACTTTACACGGCACTTTGTGTGCAATCAGATACAATACAGTAATTGTTGCAATATTGAACGAACTAAAATATGAAAATGAAACAGCGTTTTTGACTTTTATTTTATTCAGGAAAATGTCAAAATCATTTGCGAGATACCGCGATACTCAAATGGAATTAACTACGAAGTTTTACAATCTTGTCTGCGCTACGTAGTTTTGTGTATCAATAAATTCACCCACGCCTATTTTCGGGCGCTTTTTGTTTTAGACAAACACTGGACATGAAAATATCATGGGCATATACATGTATTTATTTGTGTTACCCTTGTCCCGATTGGACACCTATTTCATCAAATCTTTATTAGAAACATATGCCGAAATTCATTTGATATTTTAGAAAAATGTTGGATGTCTGTGTTAATGAGTTTTCTTGAGCACTTTTCTCATCAGTATTTATCAGAATTTGCATTTGAAAATGGAATACATGGGATAAGCGTGTAATGGATAGAGACGGGAAAATTCACATGTATCGATAATGACAGTCATAAACGCATGTATCGGGAAAACGATAGACTCGGGATTATACGCATCTATCAGGGAAAGGGTTAAGAAACAGTTAACCTTATTGTCAATGTATTATGTAGTGAATTGTTTCGCAACGTAGTAACGCTCCATGTTATAAATTTAATGATGCGAAACTCGGAGTCCATTTCTATCCAAGGTACATGTACATTGTAAATTATAATTAATACGATTGTCCGCCGAATGACTCGACATCATCAACAAATAACTCGGCATCATGCCGAGGCGAGTCGCGGAGACGAGATGCGGAGTGCCTCGGCGGACAGACGTGGCTACTCGGCGACCAGATAGTCGATTCCGAGTCGACTCTGTGAACACAAGATGGCGTCTGACTCCGCGGATCGGGGAATATGTTTGTTTTGCGTGAGCTGTACTGTAAGCATATGTTCAACCCCAAGGGCAAAATTTGAAGAAATTTGGTAGAGGACTATAAGATGTCTCTACATACTAAATTTATTAGCCCTAGGCCCAATGGTTACGGACGAGTAGATTTTGAAAGTTTTCACAAAATAGGCCTTACATAAGCATGTGTTCAATTTTGTGACCCCCGAGTCAGGGTCAAATTTGACCCCAGGGGCATAATTTGAAGAAATTTGGTAGAGGACCATTAGATGTCTCTACATACCAAATTTGATAGCCCTAGGCCCAATGATTATGGACGATAAGATTTTGAACGTTTTCACAAAATAGGCCTTATATCAGCAAATTTTTATTTTTTTACACCCGGGGCAGGGTCAAATTTGACCCCAGGGGCATAATTTGAACAAATTTGAAAGAGGTTCACCCCAGGAATAGTCCTGTGAAATTTCATCAGAATTGGACTAGTAGTTTAGGAGAAAAAGAAGTTTTATGGAAAAGTTAACGCACGCACGGATGCACGGACGACGGACACAGGACCATGACATAAGCCCCGCTGGCCTCTGGCCAGTGGAGCTAACAAGAGGGTTAAAGGCCCTAGGGTGCTGTGAAAACAAGGTTTCATAATTTCATTGTGCCCTTCACTTCACTTTAAACAAAACACAATCATTTTAAACTTGTGTCCTACCTTAAGATAACAGTGACGCAAAAACTGTCTCAGACCCCAACATACGGCTGAGGAGGGTTTTTAATAACTAAAGGGCATACATTTTGGCTCCCCTCCTTATCTCAAACAAGATGTGTTTGTGAAACACAATGTCCCCCTATATGATGTTTGACCTTGAAGGATGACCTTGACCCTTCACCACTCAAAATGTGCAGCTCCATGAGATACACATGCATGCCAAATATCAAGTTGCTATCTTCAATATTGCAAAAGTATTCATAAAATAAGCGAATTAGGCCACATATATTTGACCTCTGACCTTGAAGGATGACCTTGACCTTGACCATTCACCACTCAAAATGTGCAGCTCCATGAGATACACATGCATGCCAAATATCAAGTTGCTATCTTCAATATTGCAGAAGTATTCATAAAATAAGCGCTTTGGGCCACATATATTTGACCTCTGACCTTGGAGGATGACCTTGAATTTGACCTTTCACCACTCAAAATGTGCAGCTCCATGAGATACACATGCATGCCAAATATGAAGTTGCTATCTTCAGTATTGCAAAAGTATTCATAAAATGAGCAATTTTGGCCACATATATTTGACCTCTGACTTTGAAGGATGACCTTGACCTGTCACCACTCAAAATGTGCAGCTTCATGAGAAACACATGCATGCCAAATATGAAGTTGCTATCTTCAATATAGCAAAAGTTATTGCAAAATGTTAAAGCTGGCGCAAACCAACCAACCAACAGACCAACCAACAGACAGGGCAAAAACAATATGTCCCCCACTACTATAGTATGGGGGACATAAAAACATATTTTCCCAAAGGACTGACTCAAAAATTTGATTTTGAAGGTTTCCAAAATTCAAGAAATAAATTAATTATATTTCCACATTTAGTAGATTTTCCCATTTAACTCGATGAGTTGAAACATAATAAATATAACAAGGGCTGTTTGTAAAACATGCATGCCCCCCCATATGGGCTCTACGTTGTAGTGACAGCCATTGTGTGAATATGTTTCTTGTCACTGTGACCTTGACCTTTGACCTAGTGACCTGAAAATCGATAGGGGTCATCTGCGAGTCATGATCAATGTACCTATGAAGTTTCATGATCCAAAGCATAAGCGTTCTTGAGTTACCATCCTGAAACCATGTTACTATTTCGGGTCACCATGACCTTGACCTTTGACCTAGTGACCTGAAAATCAATAGGGGTCATCTGCGAGTCATGATCAATGTACCTATGAAGTTTCATGATCGTAGCCACAAGCGTTCTTAAGTTATCATCCGGAAACCATTTTACTATTTCGGGTCACTGATCTTGACCTTTGATATAGTGACCTGAAAATCAATAGGGGTCAACTGCGAGTCATGATCAATCTACCTATCAAGTTTCATGATTCTAGGCATAAGCATTATTGAGTCATCATCTGGAAACCATTTTACTATTTCGGATCACCGTGACCTTGACCTTTGACCAAGTGACCTGAAAATCAATAGGGGTCATCTGCGAGTCATTATCAATCTACCTATCAAGTTTCATGATCCTATGCATAAGCGTTCTTGAGTTATCATCTGGAAATCATTTTACTATTTCGGGTCACCGTGACCTTGACCTTTGACCTAGTGACCTGAAAATCAATAGGGGTCATCTGCCAGTCATTATCAATCTACCTATAAAGTTTCATGATTCTAGGCATAAGCGTTCTTGAGTTATCATCCGGAAACCATTTTACTATTTCGGGTCACCGTGACCTTGACCTTTGACCTAGTGACCTGAAAATCAATAGGGGTCATCTGCGAGTCCTGATCAATCTACCTATCAAGTTTCATGATCCTAGGCATAAGCGTTCTTGAGTTATCATCCGGAAACCATTTTACTATTTCAGGTCACCGTGACCTTGACCTTTGACCTAGTGACCTGAAAATCAATAGGGGTCATCTGCGAATCCTGATCAATCTACCTATCAAGTTTCATGATCCTAGGCATAAGCGTTCTTGAGTTATCATCCGGAAACCATTTTACTATTTTGGGTCACCGTGACCTTGACCTTTGACCTAGTGACCTCAAAATCAATAGGGGTCATCTGCGAGTCATGATCAATGTTCCTATGAAGTTTCATGATCCTAGGCGTAAGCGTTCTTGAGTTATCATCCGGAAACCACCTGGTGGACCGACAGACTGACATGAGCAAAGCAATATACCCCCTCTTCTTCGAAGGGGGGCATAATAACAAAAACACTTTAATTAGCAATTTTTTTAAATTGTTCGCAAACAAAACAAGAGGGCCTGAAAGGCCCAAAGTTGCTCCCCTGAGATAACAAGATATTATTGGGACAAATCTTCTGACCAAGTTTCATGAAGATCGGAAAATAAATGTGGCCTCTTTAAAGTGTTAACAAGGTTTTACTATAGCCATATTAGGAAAAATGCCCCAGCCCCTGGCAGCGATGTTTATTCAACCAACCGGCATCATTTTTGAACTCTTCCAAGATATTATCGGGTTGAATCTTCTAAGCAAGTTTACTGAAGATTGGACAGTAAATGTGGCCTCTAGAGTGTTAACAAGATTTTACTATAGCCATATAAGGAAAAATGCCCCGCCCCTTGGAAGCCATGTTTTTCAAGCAAACATAATTGTTTTCCATCTCATCCAAGATATCATTGTAACAAATCTTTTGACCAAGTTTCATGATGATCGGAAAATAAATGTGACCTGTTGAGTGTCAACAAAGTGTTACTATAGCCGTATAAGGAAAAATGCCCTGCCCCATGGTGGCCATGTTTTTCAACCAACCAGCATCATTTTCACACTCGTCTAAGATATTAATGCGATGAATCTTCTGACAGAGTTTCATAAAGATCGGACTATAAATGTTGCCTCTAGAGTGTTAACAAGATTTTACTATAGCCATATTTAGCCATAAAAGAAAAATGCCCCGCCCCTTGGCAGCCATGTTTTTCAAGCAAACGTAACCATTTTCGAACTCATCCAAGATATCATTGAGACCAATCTTCTTACCAAATTTCATGAAGATTGGACAATAAATGTGGCCTCTAGAGAGTTCACAAGGACACAAGTTCACAAGTTCGCACGACGGACGACGCACGATGGACAAAAAGCGATCACAAAAGCTCACCATGAACACGTTGTGCTCAGGTGAGCAAAAAATGCAAAACCAATCTATTAATTTTAGTTAACAAACTTGATTTTTTCCAAATCCAAAAGGGTGCTGACCCCATTCTCAGAATTAATTGTGAAAAACACACACTGGTAAGTGGTATATTTGGACTATTTGGTGCTAGTCTGGCTTATAATCTTTGTCATAAAATACCACCTCACCACTTTGTCACATGAATAGCAGCCACACCCGTGACTAGGTTTAAAGGCATATCACTCTAGAACATTCGGATCACTGCTTTTAAAACGTCAAGGTGATGAAAAGATTCAAATTGTCAATTTAATCACTAAAGAAACGAGGAAGTAGTTTGCACCGCAAACTGAGAACATGTAATCCTTCAATTATACAAATGGCCAGGTTAATGAGCGAATAATTGTGTGGTTAACTGAGCATAAAACGTGCCTTGCACATCTACAATAAATGGTGATGACGTAGTTAAAGTTGTAATTCAAAAGGTGTTTAACATTGCTAACCTCCTTGTAGCAAATATCATGAAGAAATGACATTTCTGTGATTCCAAAATGAGAAAGTAATGTGCATTTTTATCTTTTCTATAGTACGCGTGGTTCTTACTGTTTATTTTCGAAGACAGTCATTTAACATTTATTATCTTTAAAAAATCATTAAATTTACTTCTTGATAATCAAATTAACAAATCGATACAAGAGGGCCATACAAGAGGGCCATGGTCATCTGAGGAACTTACTTATTGGGACTAAGGAAACTAAATAATGAAAGTTACCTTTATAAAACATTAATGTTTAATTTTTACCCCCATATTATTGTTCAACTTGGCTTAGATATCATAAGAACAATCGTCTGACTGAAGTTCAGGATGATTTGACAAAGAAAGTTACTTCTAGAGTATCAAGATCCTTTGTCAAATTTGTCTTAGTGACCTATGTTCTGAGCTCACATGACCAAGTTCAAGCTTGTTTCATGAATATACTGGACTGTTTTTTCACTTCTAGAGTGTAAACAAGATTAAACTAGAGCTTTGTCACAGACCTGACGAATACCCCCACATGCCCCATTGACACAGAATAGTTTGCATGTTTTCTTCACAAAAAACAGCGGACACCGTGCTCAATGTTTAAAACACACAAAGTGACCCCATGACCTAGTTTTTGACCTGGCATGACCCATATTCAAACTTGGCCTAGAAATCAACAAGATACAACTTCTGACTAAGTTTGGTGAAGCTCGGATGAAAACTACTTGAATTACAGAGAGGACACCATGCTCAATGTTTAAAACGCACTAAACAACCCTGTGAACTAGTTTTTGAACCGACCTGACCTAGACATTATCTAGATACAACATCTGACCAAGTTTGGTGGAGATCTGATGAGAACAAGCAAATTCGTTGAATTGATATCCCCCGCCAATATGCTCCGGACACAAAACTGTTATATTTGACACTAAAAAAAGCATTTTTTCAAAATACAAAGGGCCATAACAGATGGTGTACAATGCCATTAGGCCTGCATCATCTTATTATATATATATACTCATACCAAGTTTCAATGTATCTGCCAAAGCACTTCCAAGATACATGTATGGCTTCGGACACACAAAAAAAGCATTTTTTCAAGATAAAAAGGGCCATAACTCCGTTATTAACGGATGGTGTGCAATGCCATTTGACGTGCATCATCCTCTTATCCATATACCGGATGATGTGCTTTGTCAATCTATATGTTAACAAGATATGGCTCCGGACACAAAAGTGACTGACGGACGGACAGCCGGACAACGCCAAAACAATATCCCTCCGCCTCTGGCGGGGGATATATACTCATACCAAGTTTCAATTAAATCCGCCAAAGCACTTCCAAGATATGGCTCCGGACACAAAAGTGCCTATAGTAAAAAGCATTTTTTCAAGATACAAAGGGCCATAACTCTGGTTTTAACAGATGGTGTACAATGCCATTTGGCGTGATCATCCTCATATGCATATATATACTCATACGAAGTTTCAATGAAATACGTCAATTCACTTCCAAGATATGGCTCCGGACACAAAAGTGACGGACGGACGGACAGCCGGATGGGCAGCCGGACAACGCCAAAACAATATCCCTCCGCCTATGGCAAGTGATAACAACTTGAATTAGTGAGCGGACACTTAATACTGACCGACCGACAAACTCACATCTATACAACCCCCTAAACTTTGTTTGTGGGGTTATAACTAGTAAGGCTGCAACGGGTACCCGAAATATCCGATGATATCGGATCCAACTTCAGATTTGCGGGTACGGATCCACTCTTGGAAATTTTGGTTCTGAATATTTATTTTCATAGTTGTATGTAACCAAGTGCTGTTTTCACGAGTATTGTTTTTTATACAGACTGGTTCTGTTTAAAAGATTAAAGATACGTATAATAGTCGATATTTATTGACGTGTGACAGTCAAATAGCAAATCATTCTAGATCCTTCAGCTTTTATTGTATAAGAGTGTCATTGGGAGCGCCGAAAGCATAACTAATTCGAAATGATGGAGGATTTACAAATCTCAAATGCAATTCTTAATGGCAATAAAGAAGTTTTCAATTCTTATTGTCTTTCTGAGTTGTATTAAAAGCAACGGTAGGGGATCCAGTGTGGCTGAAATGATATTCAGGTAAATTTTTCATAATTACGCGACCTGTCAAATTGAGGTATTGCATGTTCCTGCATCATGTAGTGTCTTGAAAGAATCTTTCTTCATGTACTAAGTTTAAATGCTATCTTGTGATGCAAGGTACCTCAGTGCTCAATGAGGGAATTTTCTCTACAGCAGGAGACCTCGTCAGTGCTCATAGGGCTTGCCTTGACCCGGACAATGTTGATATGTTAATTTTTGTGAAAACAAACATCAAACTGTATGAACAGTGAAAAGTGAATGTTAACGAGCAAACTATGAAGTGAATGAGTGTTAAGGTTTCCTTTTTTTTGACATTGTTACAATGTTAAAAGAGAACTTTGTTATGTTTTTTGTTAATAAATGTTTAATGTTTTTTAAGTCAAATTATACTTATAAAACATTGATTTCTTTAATTGAGACAGAAAATTCTCATTTTTTCTTATCTGAAGGATCCGGATCCGAAAAACTGTAAGAAACCATATTTGGATTCGGATTCGGATGCGAACAAATTTTTTGGATTCGTTGCAGCCCTAAAAACTAGTCATATGGTAAACTGCCCTGCCCCATGGCTACCATGTTTTTCAATGGAGCGGAACCATTTTTTAACTCAGCACTGATATCATGTAAACAAATGTTCTGACAAACGTTCATGAATTTGAGCCAGGAATATGACTTCTGGAATGTTAACAAGGTTTTACTATATATCCCTATACGGAAAACTGCCCCGCCCCCTTGTGGACATGTTTTTAAACTGAACTTTTCAATCTCAGCCCAGATATCAAACTATAGCTACGATAGCCATATAAGAAAAACTGCCCTGCCCCATCATGGCTATGTTTTCCAATTGACCAAAGACATTTTCAAAGTCAGCCAATATATCCTTAAAACAAATGTTCCTATCAATTTTCATGAAAATTGGAC
Organism: Dreissena polymorpha; assembly: GCF_020536995.1. Taxonomy (NCBI): domain Eukaryota; kingdom Metazoa; phylum Mollusca; class Bivalvia; order Myida; family Dreissenidae; genus Dreissena; species Dreissena polymorpha. Next base: position 65,707,321 of record NC_068355.1, on the reverse strand, counting down.
TTAACATGTAACTTCAACAGTGTAAACAAGGTTTTATTTTAGCTACAGTCGCCATATAAGGAAAAGTGCCCACTCTTTGGTGGCCATGTTTTTCAACAGACCACTCAAACTCGCACAAGATATCCTTAGAACAAATGTTCCTACCAAGTTTCATAACAATTTGACTAAAAATGTAACATCTACAGTGAAAACAAGGTTTAACTATAGCCATATAGGGAGAACAGCCCTGCTGGCGACAATATTTTTCAACGGTATGGAGCCACAAATGTTTTTCCGAAGTTTTATGCCAATGTAACAATAAATGTGGCCTCTTTTGTGTAAGTCAGGCAAATGTTGACACCGCATGCTGGAAAGCGGACATATGGCGATCACAAAATCACACCTGTTGAGGCATTCATAGAAAATACTTGTATTGAAAAACAAAGAACCAAGATTAGCCATAAATCTGTAATAAATTAAGACATTGAAAGAAATACTGTCATTTTTATGTTTGTGTTATTCCTATTAAATCCAATTCCTAAGATGGAAGCAAATAACAAGAAATATAGTGATAATTGTGGACACCACATTTTGACACCAAAAAGTATGTGTAAAAATATAGATATAGTTTTTTTATGCATGTACCTGAGCAAACGTAATGGTCGCAAGATAATGATATAGTAGAAACTGTCTGCAACTGTCTCCCCAATTATACCAGCCAAACTGGCCATTGTAACCAGGAAGTCAAATCTGAAACACCCAGAATATAAGAAAAGTCAATTAGTTTTCTTTACATTATTTCAACATGTGTGAAATAAATTATCTTTGAAACATGTCTACATATTAGTGTTATTATAGTACACTATTTTTAAAGTTGCAATAAATAATCAATCAAGAAATAAACCATTGTTTTTTTAAACAATTCTCAATATTCAGTTTTAACTATAAGATTTATTATTTTTTTACAAACTTTATGTTAAGTAGACAACTTCATGCTTTATTTCATTGTTTTTTGTCACAAAATTGTATGCTTTTCACTCTTCAAAATTGCCTCAAAATGATATGATGTCTGTGTGTGTATGAATTGACTTGAAAAACGCAGAATGATAAAAACAGATTATTTTAATGAAAGTCATGGAAAATGTTTGATTATACTTAATGTATAAACAGAATATTACACAAATACATTATATGAAACATGATATGTATGTATCAACTACAGCCAATGTATCTGAAAGGATATATACACTAACTGATAAATAAAACACAGAAAATTTAAGCCTTTTAATTACAAAACAAACAAACAATACAATATAAGTAAACTTACATGTCCCAAGGGTTAGTAAAATATTCCACAGGACCTTTGCCCATTACTTTAAGGATGACTTCCAAAGTGTATACTGAAACAAGTTATTTTTAATAGTCAATACAAGAATATAATATTGTTACGCGCCGGCCGCTCTGTCTTCTTGTCAGGATTGTAAAATGCAGAAACAAATTTGTTTTAAGCTTCATGTAGCTTTATTTTTTTAATGTAAACTCATAAAAAGTATAAAGTGGATTGAACAACATGAACAGCACACTTCTTGAGACGTTAACTCATAATACAATGTAGTTATAATGTAGCTGTAACAACAGTAACAGCACAACTTCCTTCAACTAATTAATATTCCAGTAATTCTCACAAAATCAGTCCTTATATCATCAAAGCGCCGTAGGCGCAGAAGGCCTGGGGCTAGATTTAGGGTGCTTGGAAAAAAGTGTAGTGACTAAACTGAAGTAAATGTAAACGGATCCACACTATTTTGCTGCCAGATACAGTGTACATGTAAGCTGATGTTATGAAGTTGAAGGGTTAATATGTTACTCGTGCTTAATATGTCTATCTAGTTTTAAACACTTCGACCTTTAAGCTAAGGTCATTCAATGGTTAAGGTCATCATAAAATAGGTCAGTGGGAAGGTCTTGTCCAAAGGGGAGTTATGGACAAAAATAAAGTAAATCCAATCATGAACCACAAAGTTATGGTGAATGTTAAGTTATTGGGTGTTTTGGCTTTTGAGTTCAAGGGCCAAGGTCATCAAGAAATATGTCCGAGGGAAGGTGTTGATCAAAGAAGAGTTGTGTACAAATATCAAGTGAAAAAATTATTCTGTAGTATACGGAAGTTATGGCAAAAGTATATAATTTTTCGGACAGACAGTTCAGAAACCATATGCCTGCCTTGGGGGCATAAAAACAATGTATGCATGAAAAAGTTTAAATTAAATATTAGATTTATGGTTGTATTTTACAGACAAACATTTTTAAGAGATGAAGAGGAAGATTCATAAGTAAGGCTAGGTTTCTTAACTGAAGTGTTAATCGGATGTCAAGCTTCTCATTTATACTCTGGACAAGCAGTATCAAGTGTTGACAAGAGCACTGCCAACGGGTGCAGGACGCTGGTATGCAAGTGCTTGACACAGACTAAGTTTCAAATCCAAAAAGAGGAATAGTTTCCTCATGTCAATAGAAGTAGGTCATCACATAATCATTCTACAAGAGTGTTAAATTTCAAATTGAAAGCTTTTAATGATTGAGAAATTGAAGTCGGAAAAGGGGAATAACTCTTACAAAATGGTGAATAGTTGTCTTCTGTTGTCAGTAGATGAAGGTGTTGATATTCTACAAGTGCATAGACTTCGAAGTTGAAAGCTTCGATAGTGTTTGAGAAATTGTAAGTCGGTAATAACTAGTAAAATATGAAGGATCAAGTTATGTGCTTTTGTCAGAAGTTGCATGTCATCATATTATATAAGTATGCAGACTGTCAAGTTGAAAGGTTGGACAATGTTTGAGAAAATTTTTTGTTGAGAATTTGACAATATTTCTATGTACTAAGTCAAAACAAGGGCAGATAATTCCATAAATATAGGTCACATGGTAACCAGCCTTGTCGGTATGGACTTAACAGGCGAAATTGAGCAAGTATTGTAAGTTTGAAGAGGATATCTTTGATAGTCTTTGCGGAAATTGACATTTACAGACAACTAAACAAACGCGAACGCCGACTACGTGGATATGACAATAGCTCTTGTTTTGTTCTAAAAGTCGAGCTAAAAAGGGAGATATTAATTAAGTTATGTGTGACTGGTAGACTATTTTCAGTCAATATAATGAAAATGATGGCATTTTGAAAGGAAAGTGCTAATGATAATGAAATGTTTGAAAATGGTTTTGAGATCAATCTGAAGGCAGGGCAAAGTTACCAATACCATCGTAATAAATGAACAAGTAATAAATGAACAAGTACTTAGTGCTGAGATCAATTTAATGAACACAATGTATCAACAACCTGTAGAACATTGAAGGTAATTGTTTTTAACATCAAAGCTTAATATAACTTGACATAATGAACTATTAACTAATAATGTAGCTCTACAAAATGATTTTAAAATGTTTGGAACAAGAATGGTATCATGCAATTCTCATCCTTTTGTGTGAGTATTAACATATGTACTGTAAATGCACTAGGGCTAAATAACAAAGACAAATGCACTAAAAGTTTCAAACGGTTAGACAAAAAAAGTAATATATGTCTTTTTTATACAGGAAAGTCACCTAAAACATACCTTAGCAAAAACAATGAAAAGTGGTTGGGACGGAGATATTTATCTTAGCGGACAACATACAAATAAACAAGGCATCGCTTGTCTGAGTAAAAGTCAAACAGGAATAGTGGATTACTTGAACGAAATAATGATTGGCAGACAAGCAAGTATAGATATAAAAATACACGAAACACAATTAAAATTAATGAACGTTTACGGTCCGAACATAGATGAATCCAAATGTTATAATAAATAACCAAGATAAGAACATTATAGTCGGAGAGGATTTCAATAATGTTCTTAACCCATTATTAGAGATAAAAGAAATGGAAATCTTTATACTCACTCCAAAAAAAGGAACATTTTGAATAACATAATTGAAAGCTACAATTTGATAGACATATGGCATACAGTTAATCATAATGAAAGAAAATTCACCTGGCACTCAAACACAAAACCAGCAATATTTTGGAGATAAGATTTTTTTTAAATATGCGAGTCTATTTGCAACATTATCGACACATGCAACATAAAACCAGGATTTATGACTGATCACTCGATAGTTGAACTTTAACTGCATGAAATACAACCTGAAAGAGGCCCAAGGTACTTTAAAAGTAAATAATAGCTTCTGAACAGATACACAATATCAAACACAAATATAACAGGTAATAACCAATACAGTTTAAGATAACAAAGATGCAAATCCAAACACCTTATGGGAAATAATTAAAGGCAAGATACTTAACACAACAATAAGATGCACGTCATTTAAAACAAGAGGGCCGTTAGGCCCTAAGGCGCTCACCTGAGAGCAAAAGGAACTAGACTATTCTGGACAAATGCAAGCTGATTCATGAAGATTAGACCAATATAGTGACTTTCAACATGTTTTTTTATATTTGACCCAGTGACCTAGTTTTTTAATCTCATATGACCCAGTTTCAATCTTCGCTAAGATTTCATTGGGACAAAATAATGTTTTGACCAAGTTTCATGTAGACTGGCCAATAAATGAGGCTAATATAGCGTCAACAAGTTTTCACTAAAGCCATATAAGGACAACTGCCCCCCCCCCCCCCCCCCCCCGGCGGCAATATTTTTCAACAAATTTTCAAACTCAGCTGAGCTATTGTTAGAACAAATGTTCTGATCAAGTTTCATAAAGATTGGATAATTAGTGTGACTTCTAGTGTTAACATTACTAAATAGCCATATAAGGAAAAATGCCACGCCCCCTTGCGGCCATGTTTTTAAACGGACCTCAACCATTTTCGATCTGAGCCCAGATATCATTAGTACAAATATTCTGACCAAGTTTCATAGGCATTGGACCACAAATGTGACTTCTAGTGTTATAACAAGGTTTTACTATAGCCATGTAAGGAAAAATGGCCCGCCCCCTGGCAGCCATGTTTTTCAACAGACCAGAACCATTTTCAAACGCATCCGAGATATGGTCTGAAGAAATGTTCTGACTAAGTTTCATGAAGATTGGACAATAAATGTGACTTCTAGAGTGTTAAAAAGGTTTTACTATACACTAAAGATATATAAGGAAAACTGCCACGACCACAGGCGGCCATTTTTTTCATTCAACTGGAATCATTTTCGAACTCGTTTAAGATTTTATTGGGAAACATGTTCTGACGGACTAAAAATGTGACTTCTAGAGTGTTTAATAACAAGGTTTTACTGTAGCCATTTAAGGAAAAACTGCCACGCCACCTGGCAGCCATGTTTTTCAACCAACCGGAACCATATTCAAACTCGTCCAAGATATCATTAGAACAAATGTTCTGACTAAGTTTCATGAAGATTAGACAAAAATTTTGACTTCTACAGTGTGAACAAGTTTTACTTAATAGCCATAATAGGAAAACTGCCCCGCCCCCTGGCGGCCATGTTTTTCTTCCAACCGGAACCATTTTTGAACTTGTCAAAGATTTTATTGGGACACATATTCCGACCAAATTTCATGATGATTGGACAAAAAATGTAACTTCTAGAGTCTTAACAAGGTTTTACAATAAATATATTAGGAAAACTGCCACGCCCCCTGGCACCCAGGTTTTTCAACAACAAGAAGCATTTTCGAACACATCCAAGATATTAATGGGACACATGTTCTGATTAAGTTTCATGAAGATTGGACAATAAATGTGACCTCTAAAGTGTTAACAAGGTAAATGTTGACGCTGCACGACAGACGACGCACAAAAGGCGGTCACAAAAGCTCACCATGAGCACGTTGTGCTGAGGTAAGCTAAAAAAAAAAAACAATCACACAAACTTGAAAATGAAGCCATAAGTCATTGAAGCACTTGAAAAACAGATGCATAAAAGAAACACAAATTATACCACCTCCATTGAAGAAGGAAATTCTTACAAAAAAAATTATAATAGAAGGAATTTATCACACACACCTCAATGGCATAATACTTCGAGCCAGGCACATCATGTTGAACACAATGAAAACAATACAAAATACTGTGCAAACATTTTAAAACGTAGAAGCGAACACAAAACTATACACAGACTAGTAGTTAATGGCAAAGACATAGCAAATAAAAGTCAAATAATAGAAGAAGCCTATTTTTCGAAACACTATAAACGAAAGAATGTCGAAAATAACAACCTCTGTAAAATAACACATCATGCTTTAAAGGAAGAGGAATAACAAGTATGTGAAGGATTTCAAACAGAATATGAATATTGTGCAAATAATAGAACAAGCCTATTTTTTGAAACACTATAAACGAAAGAATGTCGAAAATAACACCCTCTGTAAAAAAACACATCATGCTTTAAATGAAGAGGAAAAAGAAGTATGTGACAGATTACTAACTGAATATGAATGTGGACTAGCTCTTAAAGAAATGCAAAATAACAAAAGTTCGGGATCTGATAGCATCACTAACAAGAGTTATAAAATATTTTGGAACGATATTCAAACACATTAAACTAATTCACTAAATTATACATTCATTTTACAATGGTGGTCTTACCACGCGGAAAGCAAAGTGTTAATGATAATGAAATGTTTAAAAAATGGTATCGAGATCAATTTAAATGAAGGCAGGGCATAGTTACCAATACCATTGTAATAAATGAACAAGTAGGTAGATCAATTAAATGAACAGCCTGTATCAACAACCTGTAGGACATGGAAGGTTATTGTTTTTAACGTCAAAGCGTAATACAATTTTGCATAATTTAGTATCAACAAATAATCTAGCTCTACAAAATGATTTTAAAATGTTAGAAACAAGAAAAGTGGCATGTATTTCTCCTCCTTTTGTATGAATATTAACATATGTACTCTAAATGTAAAAGGGCTAAATAACAAAGACAAACACACTTAAATTTTCAAATTGTTTGACGAAAAAAAGTCTTTTACAGGAAAATCACATCACACGTACCTGCGCACAAACATTGAAAAGTGCATGGGACGGAGATATTTATCTTAGCGGACAACATACAAATAAACAAGGCATCACTTTACTGATCAAAAGTAATACAGGAATAACAGTGGATAACTTGAAAGAAATAATAATTGGCAGACAAAAAGCAAGTATAGATATAAAAGCAAATTTGTTGAATTGATATCCCCTGCCAATATGCTGCTGGACACAAAAGTGTTATATTTGACACTCAAAAAAGCATTTTTTCAAGATAAAAAGGGCCATAAATCCATTATTAACAGATAATGTACAATGCCATTTGGCGTGCATTATTATCTTATCAATATATATACTCATTCCAAGTTTCAATGAAATCAGCCAAAGCACTTCCAAGATATGGCTGCCGACACACAAACAAATGCATTTTTTTCAAGATACAAAGGGCCATAACTCCCTTAATAACAGATGGTGTACAATGCCATATGGCGTGCATCATCCTCTTATCCATACATATACTCATACCAAGTTTCAATGAAAACCGCCAAAGCACTTCCAAGATATGGCTCCGGACACAAAAGTACCTATAGTAAAAAGCATTTTCTCAAGATACAAAGGGCCATAACTCTGTTTTTAACAGATAGATGGTATACAATGCCATTTGGCGTGCATCATCCTCTTATGCATATATATACTTATACGAAGTTTCAATGAAATCCGCCGAAGCACTTCCAAGATATGGCTCCGGACACAAAAGTGCCTATAGTAAAAAGCATTTTTTTCAAGATACAAAGGGTCATAACTCTGTTTTTAACAGATGGCGTACGATTCCATTTGACGTGCATCATCCTGTTATGCATATATATATATACACATACCAAGTTTCAATGAAATCCGCCAAAGCACTTCCAAGATATGGCTCCGGACACAAAAGTGCCTATAGTAAAACTCATTTTTTAAAGATACAAAGGGCCATAACTCTGTTTTTAACAAATGGTCACAATGCCATTTGGCGTGCATCATCCTATTATGCATATATATACTCATACTAAGTTTCAATGAAATCCGCCAAAGCACTTCCAAGATATGGCTCTGGACACAAAAGTGCCGGACGGACAGCTGGACGGACGGACAACGCCAAAACAATATCCCTCCGCCTCTGGCGGGGGATAATGATACACGAAACACAATTAACATTAATAGATGTTAACGGCCTGAATATAGATGAATCCAAATTTTATGAAACATTACATTCCAATAAAATAAATAACAAAGATAACAAGATGTGTTTGTGAAACACAATGTCCCCCTATATGATGTTTGACCTTGAAGGATGACCTTGACCTTGTGAAGGATGACCTTGACCTTTCACCACTCAAAATGTGCAGCTCCATGAGATACACATGCATGCCAAATATCAAGTTGCTATCTTCAATATTGCAAAAGTATTCATAAAATAAGCGATTTGGGCCACATATATTTGACCTCTGACCTTGAAGGATGACCTTGACCTTGACCTTTCACCACTCAAAATGTGCAGCTCCATGAGATACACATGCATGCCAAATATCAAGTTGCTATCTTCAATATTGCAAAAGTATTTATAAAATAAGCCATTTGGGCCACATATATTTGACCTCTGACCTTGAAGGATGACCTTGACCTTTCACCACTCAAAATGTGCAGCTCCATGAGATACACATGCATGCCAAATATCAAGTTGCTATCTTCAATATTGCAAAAGTATTCATAAAATGAGCGATTTTGACCACATATATTTGACCTTTGACCTTGAAGGATGACCTTGACCTTTCACCACTCAAAATGTGCAGCTTCATGAGATACACATGCATGCCAAATATGAAGTTGCTATCTTCAATATAGAAAAAGTTATTGCAAAATGTTAAAGTTGGCGCAAACAGACCAACAGACCAACGGACCAACAGACAGGGCAAAAACAATATGTCCCCCACTACTATAGTGGGGGACATAAAAACATTTTAGTTGGAGGTGATTTCAATATTGTTCTTAACGCATAATTAGAGATAAAAATAATGGAAATCTTTATACTTACTCCGAAAATAGGAACATTTTGTATTACATAGTTGAAAACTACAATTTGATGGCATAATACTTCGTGCACGGGCACAGCATGTTGAACACAATGAAAACAATACAAAATACTTTGCAAACAATGAAAAACTTACAAACGAACAAAAAACTATACAGAAACTAGTAGTTGATGGCAAAGACATTGCTTTATAATAATAAGCTAAAAATGGGGGTCACCAGTGAAACCAAAAGTTCCCGCTTTACAATCAAGGTTACCCCCCCTTTTCAAGAAACGCCATACTGAATTTGAGATTTTTATATGTGAGCATTAAGATGAGCTAAATGTTCAAAAATTATTATAAAAAGATAAAAAAATAGGAAAAGCCTATAATAAACCCATAAAAATACATACATCTCATATATCATGTGTGAGATGGAATCTACTCAGTGCAGTGAGATTTGCTAACCTTGTTTGAAATCGCACGTGAAATGCGTTCTTCTATAAATAAGACTTGAAAATGTTACAGGGAAATAAAAACATTAATAATTAAGTAACAAGGCACATATAATCATTCAATCAAACACGTTTAAAGGAAAATAGATTTATCAATTTATCAATGACTCGTGATACTGGTGATATTAAACATTAAACTTATTATGACAAACAAAACATATACACGATTGTCATGGTAGTTCTTTGAAGAACTTCGACAGGTTGGAATAAGTGTCTCCAAAAGACGCTTGGCATTGGTGACCCTGGGCTGACCGTTATTCATTATAAAAATGTTCTTGAGACCATTGCGTTCAAAGATCATTTTAAGATGCATAAGGTCGAGTCCAGAGCCAGCTATAATATTTATGTTGTGGCAGCATTGAACACATGACTGTAAACAAGAACACTCAGTGACTGCAAGTTCCTAGCTTTTTTAAGGGTTGAATTTGAGTCCATAATCTGTCCAGTTTCATTTTCCTCCTGCACAGGTAATCAGCATACAATGTATCACTGAAATGTTCAAGTTGATATTTGACTAGTACATGTAGTTATATTCAGACAGGTTCATAAGATCATCAATAAGTTTCAGTCGAACAAAATTATGCACAATTGCAAATTGTGTATGAATAATTTTAACCATTTGTATTTGTTAAAATAAAAATATTTGGTCTTTTCTTATTAATTTGGCTTCAATAAGCCTTCTCAAAGTTGTTTCTATAAATTGACAACATTTTCTTCAAGTTATTTAACAAAATAATTATATACAGATGTCAAATACACAAGCACTTGTATAGGAGTAAGAACTGATATTAGTGTATCATGAGAAGTGTGAAATGATCCATTATGATATGCGTCATCGTTTTTATTTATTTAGACATTCACCAAATAGCATGTCATTTCTAGTATGTTATATGATAAACCTCTTTAAACTGGATTAATAAGTAAGTGTAAACACCACATATCCAGTAGGGATAATACATGTATTTGGTATTAACATTTGGATGAAGAATGTGTATATATATAGATGATCACACAAAAAATATATCATTTTCAGAATAGTAATTTTTGAATTTGGGACATAATATACTTTTTTGTTGTTTGAGGAAAACATCAATACTTGGTAATAAAATTCAAATATGCTGTCCTTGATTTCCATGCATTTACAACACAACTTTTTCGGCTAGATTGAACTTTACCGGTACGCAGTTGTTTACCACTTTGACAAAGCGGGGGTTTGGGGGCGGTAGCCCCCGATACTAAGGAAATATAAAGGATAAATAGGATTATAAGGTGTTGCGTTAGTTGTTATGTGTTAGGTGTTAAGGGTTAGGGTACGCTGTTTGATGTTAAGTGTTGCGTACCGGTAAAGTTCAATCGTCCCACTTTTTCCTTACATGGCACGTTTTCAAAATGAAAGCAAATATGAGCCTGATTATGTGGTAAAAATCACTGACAGGGTGTACTTTTCCTACAAAAATCTACTTTACTCCAATTATGAATAATGAAACTGTTATACTTGAAAAATAAATCTATGTACCTTCCTGTTCCGAGCTTTGTGTTGATGCAAAACAAGGCATTCCTTTCTTGAAAAGTTGAAGACTCTTCTTTACGTGATGGGTATTACCGTACAATAACCCGTTCACATGGCTACAGTCATCACACAAGCATAAATCCACTTTATCCCCTTTTACTTCTCACCAACAATATAAAATGTTGTAGGCCTAAGTGACACGGGTTCTAAACGTTATTCTTCACAGTGGTCAAAACTTTCAACCGTTTGACATCGTATTTCCAGGAATCGTGTTTATTTCCATAAATATCAACACTGCCATGCATTAGTTGACGTTAATCATTAACTCCAGTCACATTAATATGAACAATAATAACACTTTTATTAATCGTTCTCTTTCAATATAGCAAATTGCTTTTTCTTTAAACGAGAAATCTGTCAGGTACAATGTCAGGCCATATTTGTTGTCTTTCTTTAACGGATCCTACATTTAGTATTTTATAACGTATTTATAGAATATTCGTAGTTTTCTGCACATTCCCGGATAATGTTCGGATTGACGGATATGTACGAAAGAAGTTCATTAGAGTTAAAAAATGTATCAGAAAAAAATTATTCTTACCGTCTCCGTAGACACTCGTATATTTTCGGCCTAGACCGTCAAGTGAGGAACTTATTCTCGCATGAATATGCAAACAATAATAAAAACTATGCCGTACCCAATGCTTAGGAATTTTGCTTCAATACATTTTTTTTTTTTTTAAACGTTTTATGACACTGTCATGTTATATTGTGATGTTCTGTATTCACAATGCGGGTTATTGAGAACTTCTTTGCAGGGACCTATTTGTTTGTATAGGTCCCTCTTCTTTGATTGCACATGAATGACCGCCAAGTGGTAAATCGGACTTTTCCAAATTCATTCATTCGTGGTTGTTTTGGCAGCCAGCCAAGTCAGCTCATCTCAAAAAAACGGTTATGAGTACTATGGCCTAGGGGCTTCGCCCCAGGCCAAATACCAAATTCTCGCGCAACTGTCCAACACTCACTCACCATAAAAGTATAGTTTTAAGGAATGATGAAATATTTTAATATATTTACGAAGCAGATCTCATAGTTTGTTAGGTCTACAGACTATTGTATTCTAATACTAGCTATATGAATTCAGTATATTTAGTGTTGCCTACAAGTTTCTAAATATTTAGAAATCGGTGTTAAAGCCCTTGATGTTTTGGCCTCACTAAATTACTTAACAAAATTTCTGGGCCCTTTTATACTCAAGTGACCAAAAAATGGTCACTGATCAATTTGACATGGCCGGAACAAGAATATTTGCTTGCTTGCCCCGAAATAAATGTTCAGCTGCCAAAAAGTTGGTCGTCATGACGTCAATCAACCATAAAAATGTGGTCATGAATTCTCAAAATGACCTTATGAAAAAATGCATGGCCATATTTGAATTTTGAACAAAAATTTATGTAAAACAAACTATGGAGGCTTAGACAGATGGATAAACCACTTAGAACAAGAATAATACAGAGATTTCCACATATCTAAAAATAACCTGTTTCATGCCTTGTTGAGTCGCTGCCAGATATAGCTTAAACTTGGACACCATGCAGGGCAACAAAATAGCTGCGATTGGATCAGAAATGTTATTAATCTGACAATAACACATAAAAATTAAATTATGTTTGAATATTAAAATAGACATGCAGGGAAGATAAAACAGTAGGTCACTTATTACATGTTTTTTAATTATGTATTATAAAAAGCTTACATTGTGCACAAACTTAGCAATCATAACATGAAATTGAAGTCCAGTCTGTCAATAACAACAACATCAAAAGTGGAATTTACAGTAAACGGTTGGAATGTTTTTTAACAGCTATGTCTTTTGTTTGTATGATGTTCTGTAAAATTAAGTTCACATGCAAATTCAAACGTGGCTGCTAAAATGGTCAAACCATGAAATGTGCAGAAAGTAAAATTTAATTCACAGCCAAATGTAAGATCTTTTAGTGTTCCTATATGCAGGGCATATCAATATGAGACTCGTTCTGAGCACACAGCTTAACCCTTTTTCCCATAAAACAAAGTTAAAACGGCTTTTGCAACCAGCATAAAACCAGAACAGCCTGCGAGTAACTCGCAGTCTGTTTAGGTTTTATGCTGTTTGCTGCTCATCAGTATCTAAAGGTTGGAAATAAAGCCCTTAAAACTTAAATCTATTAACAAAGGTCTTTAATTAAATTTAACTTTCTAAGTGACTACAAATACTTTAAAATATGTATCTAAGTGGTAAAGGGTTAATCCATGTCTGTAAAGTATATCCTCCCATACTTAAAACTCCACTTTCTGACTACACTGCATTTTTCAGAAGAAGACACTTCCTTTATAAAGATACCATAAATGTGTTTTCCCTTATTTGTCTCTGTGAGCTGCACAGGAAGTCTTTCTTGTTGCATGTTAATAAACAAGTTCATGGTTATTATTAGCGGATAAGTGGGACCAAATGAATGTTTTCAATGAGTATTCAAAGAAACAAAACCAATTTGTAGTCTTTTTCAATTGCAACAAGTTTGGAGAAGATCAGAAGTACACTACTTCAATTAGACAGCAGACACCATTCTCAGTGTTTAAAAAGAAAGATCGGATGAAAACTACTTGAAATAGAGAGCTGACAACATGCTGAATGTTAAAACACACTAAGTTACCCCATGACCTAGTTTTTGGCCCGTAATGGCCCATGTTCAAACTTGGCCTAGAGATCATTTATGTAAAACTTCTGAAGAAGTTTGGTGAAGATTGGATGAAAACTACTTGAATTAGAGAGCAGACAACATGCTGAATGTTTAAAAAACACTAAGTGACCCCGTGACCTAGTTTTTGACCTGGCATGACCCATATTCAAACTTGACCTAGACATCATCTAAATACAACTTCTAACCAAGTTTGGTGAAGATCGAACGAAAACAACTTGAATTAGAGAGCGGACACTTAATACAGACCAACAAGTTCACTCCTATATACCCCCCTTTACTTTGTTTGTGGGGGTATAATCATGGCCAAACTGACAACAATCTTATAATACTGCTATTTGCTTCAATTAAAGAAGGTGCAAACATTATGGGTTATACACTGCAATGCCGATATATCGCGGTTGATGGGGTCCAAAGATCAAGAGTGTGATATATCCAGCGGGCAATATAACTCGAGAAATGTCTAACTTAATCGTATCGCGGTTAATTTGTCAAATTTCCCCAATGTTTTCATTTTATATATGGCGCTGCTACATATTTGTTTTGTTATAATTGCAAACAAATTCTTAGATGAACATTTTCATAACTACATACATATCTGTATAAGTTTTGTCATAAAAAAAACAAAATGTAAATTATATTTTTCATTTTCAGGTACGATCGCTTGCGAATCAGCTTAAAAGAAGAATTCTTACCGTAAAATACGTATAAAATATAATTGTGCACACATTCGAATTTACCCTTATAAATGGTCTTATGAATACGTAGGTAGCATGCCACTATTGTTTACAATTGTTTTTATTTGTGAGCAAAGCTCACAAATAATGCAGACACAATTTTGCAAATCAGTATGGATCAGTATGAGCCCAGGTATGGCAGGAACCGTAACCAGTGACTGCCTGTGTGGATAACTCCAGTAAACTTTAGCAGACGATAATGCTTAAAGCGTCTGCTTTAATCACCGCATCTACCTGTTCTCACTGGTACAGTACATAGAGTGTATTTAACAACTTGTAGTAAGACAACGTTGGCCTGTCTAGTGTTTATCATTGAAATCTGCACATATTGGCTGCTTTCAGGGAAAACCGGGCTTAAAAGCCGGATCTCGCTTGATTTGTGGTGGTAAAATATTAACCAACATTAACTAGTAGGCTGGGTTTATCTGCCAGTGATATGCTGCTAACATTAGAGTGTTTATAAATAGAAACACGTG
This sequence comes from Dreissena polymorpha, assembly GCF_020536995.1. NCBI lineage: Eukaryota > Metazoa > Mollusca > Bivalvia > Myida > Dreissenidae > Dreissena > Dreissena polymorpha. The sequence continues at coordinate 65,692,318 of NC_068355.1, read as the reverse complement.
TTTGAGCAGACAGCATTTGGTATATGTTGAATCTGTATTTACATGTAAACTTGATTTGAGTCATTCGCTAGCTACTGGCTTAGAGAAGTTCATAACCTTTCAAGTGGGCGGTGTTAAGCATTTACAGGGAAATTTGAATTTCAAGCAGACAACAAAAAACTTTTTCTGTAAGTCAATAACTATATAACTTTCAACCACCAAATTACGCATACATATTGTTTGTATACTAAAGTATATGTTTGCCAAACTTCATTGGAAAATATTAAATACAAACTTAAATATTATGAAAATAATCATGTTTGTTTTCTGCTGTTTACACACCAGTGAACAACTGAAAAGTAGACATTTTGTGAGTTTGTGGCCCTTTTATACTGCTTCTCTGGTGCTTAATGCATGTCAAATAAGATTATAGAGCATGTGCACACTGATTAGCTGTATCAATGATTTGGAAAAAAAAACCACACATCTCGACCTGTGTTTTAAGACACACTCTTTATAAATTTGAATCTTTCAAACTTGTAACATAATTTTGAAAACTGACTTGCGTCTAAGATTATACAACAGAGAACAAATTCAGTGCCTTCAGCGCTTTGATTATTTTATATTTATCTATATGGCGTTCATATTCACATATTAAAGAAATTTTTGTAGCCATTTTAGCGACGTATTTCGTGTACAGAGACAGAATGCCAGTTGCGATCACTAATCGACTGTTTTCACGCTTCACTGCTAGTTTATACTAGCTAGAACCTGATTTTTGCTTAAGTCAGCAAATTCTCATATTAAAACATGTCATTTAGTGATCATGCTTGACCGATTTTTGGGAGCCATAGCCAAAGCGCAATATTGGACAGCGTGATATACTGGTCCGCGATATATCGGCATTGCAGTGTAATAAAAGCGCAGAAACTATTTTAATAAGGTGTTGATCAAACCATGTCATCTTTTAATATTGTTAATCGTCTTTAATTTGCTGTGTATTGGCTGTTAATTTGCATAAACACTTTACACACAATGAGAAACTATAGAGCTTTGTCACAGTCGTGACGTATACCCCCACATGCCGCATTGACACAGACTAACAAGAGAATCTAATTTATGGCGATTTTTAAGAATTATTATGCCATTATCATTTATAGCCGTTTTGACCTTTGAACCCTTGAATTCTTTCACATGAAAAGACATAGAATGACTGTGAACAAAATTAATGTACACAGTCATTTTAAAATCTCACAATGAATGACATACTTATGGCCCAGACAAGATCATTTATTGCCATTTTTGACCTTCTAACTGAAAGAGTGACCTTCACCTTGGAGATATCCACGTAATTCTTTTGCACGACACACAATCCAATGATGGTGAACAAAAGAGCCAAATGTCTGATCATTTTAAAATCTCACAATAAACAACATAGTTATGGCCCAGACAAGCTCATTTATGGCCATTTTTGACCTTTGAACATACATGCCAGACAGTCCTGCTTTTGGGCTCTTTGTTCTGGCATCCCGATATGAGACGATTTGTCCTGACATTCGTAAAAAAAGAATTTGGGGCCCAATAAAATTCGCTTTTCAAGCTCTTTCTGGCTAAAACTTACAGGGGTGTAAAATAACGGTCGCCTGCTCGCATTGGTAACCGTATTTTAGCCTCGGGTGAATGGAATCTCCAAAATACTCGCCAGACCGGGTGACCGCATAATTAAATCAGCCAGTGCTTTGATATAGAATAGACTGTGCGGTCGTCTAATAACGATAGAAATGCTGCGCTTGATACTGGAACTGTAACCAGTCTGCAGTGCACTTGGGGTAATATTTATTGGGACACTGTTTATATTCCCGCATTATGTCGTTGTCGAAACAAATCGACATTGGTTACTTTTTTAGGAGCTAATTGTAAGGATAATAAAGATAGTGATACACCAAAATCTGACCAAATAAACAAATGAAAACTAGAACAAAGGAGTTACAAGCAGTCAAAAAGAAAACGTCAGGTATACGTTTCAAACTGTATAGTTTTATTAAAAATAAAAGTGACAATTTTGACTTACGGAATGTAATAGTTGGTCAATGTGTTGAATAATATGTAAGACAGGTATATTTATTAGGCACATTACTGAAAGACTAATCCCATGCATGAATGATGATAGGTTAATGGGTGAATTAAAGGTGAAAAACTTGGTTATTTTTGGTCATATTGTTTATTTACACAAGTCAACATATGGTTAATGTTTTTAGACATAATTAGAATAGATTGTCAAGTAAACAATTGTATTTTTTGACACAAATATTAATTTGACATATTTGCTGTGAAAAATGCAGGGAGACCACAAAATCAGTATGGGCGACCTGCTTTAACAAGTTGGTGGCCCTGCAAGGCAAGTTGCTTTTAGCAAAAAAATTTACACCCCTGACTAAATATCACTAATCCTTTTATTGCCAACTCACAACAAGATGTGTTTGTGAAACACAATGTCCCCCTATATGATGTTTGACATTGTAGGATGACCTTGACCTTGTGAAGAATGACCTTGACCTTTCACCACTCAAAATGTGCAGCTCCATGAGATACACATGCATGCCAAATATCAAGTTGCTATCTTCAATATTGCAAAAGTATTAATAAAATAAGCGATTTGGGCCACATATATTTGACCTCTGACCTTGAAGGATGACCTTGACCTTGACCTTTCACCACTCAAAATGAGCAGCTCCATGAGATGCACATGCATGCCAAATATCAAGTTGCTATCTTCAATATTGCAAAAGTACTCATAAAATGAGCGATTTTGGCCACATATAATTGACCTCTGACCTTGAAGGATGACCTTGACCTTGACCTTTCACCACTCAAAATCTGCAGCTCCATGAGATACACATGCATGCCAAATATCAAGTTGCTATCTTCAATATTGCAAAAGTAATCATAAATGAGCGATTTTGGCCACATATATTTGACCTCTGACCTTGAAGGATGACCTTGACCTTTCACCACTCAAAATGTGCAGCTTCATGAGATACACATGCATGCCAAATATGAAGTTGCTATCTTCAATATAGCAAAAGTTATTGCAAAATGTTAAAGTTGGCGCAAACAGACAGACCAACAGACCAACAGACCAACAGACAGACCAACAGACAGGGCAAAAACAATATGTCCCCCACTACTATAGTGGGGGACATAAAAAACAACGGACACTATGGTTATGTTTAAAACGCACTAAGTGACCCAATGACCTTGTTTTTGACACGGCATGGCCCATGTTCAAACTTGACCTACACATCATCTAGATACAACTTCTGACCAAGTTTGGTGAAGCTCTGATGAAAACTACTTGAATTAGAGAGCGGACACCATGCTTAATGTTTAAAACGCACTAAGTGACCCCATGAACTAGTTTTTGTCCCCCCATAGCCCAATTTTCGAACTTGACCTAAACATCATCTATATACAACTTCTGACCAAATTGGTGAAGCTCTGATGAAAACTACTTGAATTAGAGAGCGGACACCATGCTCAATGTTTAAAACGCACTAAGTGACCCCGTGACCTCATTTTTGACCAGGCCTGACCCATATTCTAACTTGACCTAGACATCATCTAGATACAACATCTGACCAAGTTTGGTGAAGATTGGATGAAAACAACTTGAATTAGAGAGCCGACACTTATGGATACTTACGGATGGACCGACCGACCGACAAGCTCACTCCTATATACCCCCCTAAACTACATTTGTGGGGTATAATTAACAACCCACTTCTACTACTCTTGTGTACCAGTGTTGTTTTTGACACGTTATCAGCGATTTATCGGCTACTTATTAATTTAATCAGCATTCACACCATGGTGTTTTTATGATGGGAGTCGCTAATTGCTATGGAAAGATGTATCGTACAGAATTAAATGCCACCTGTGTTTGTATTTCATGACCCAATCAAGTCCAATTAAAAGTTATTATCCTGTGTATTATACAACCTAAGGTTATAAAAACTGTCAAAACAAATTTTGTACATCAAACAAATTGAATGCTGATCAATACACATTGCTGTTTCTCACAAATTACCTTTCGTTTTTGACTGATTTTCAAAAAATAATTATTACATATTGCATCAATCTAAAGAACTAGGTTCAAGAAGCAGCTTAATAGTTAATTTACGATTGGTTGAATAAGAACAGTGCTCAATGGGCTCAAATCGTATCACATGATTTACATATGTTCAAAGGGATATCCCTTTACCTATTGGATGTCAAATCGAGGCATACGGGGATACCCCACATTTCTGTTTATGGAGTGTGTTTACTTACGGAAAATGGAGAAAGTCTGTGTTCATGAAATTCCGAACACACATTTATCATCAATATTGGGCAGAAATTAAGAGTTCTTGTAAGTAATATGCTGACTACTGACCCGTTGTTTGGTCAAATTTCCCGACTAATTTTTTATGGAAAGTTCCGATTTGGACCTGAACAATTCTGGCATGTATGCCTTTGAACTCAAAGTGTGACCTTGACCTTGGAGATATCGACGTCATTCTTTTGCACGACGAACAGTCCAGTGATGTTGAACAAATGTGCCAAATGATTTTAAAATCTCACAATGAACAACAAAATTATGGCCTGGACAAGCTCATTTTTGGTCATTTTTGATCTTTGAACTCAAAGTGTGACCTTGACCTTGGAGATATCGACGAAATTCTTTCGCGCAACACACCGTCCAATGATGGTGGACATATGTGCCAAATGATTTTAAATCTCATATCTAACGACATAGATATGGCCCGGACAAGCTCATTTATGGCCATTTTTGACCTTTGAACTGTAAGTGTGACCTTGACCTTAGAGATATAGACATAATTATTTCAGGCAACACACTGTCTAATGATGGTGAACAAATGTGCCAAATAATTTTAAAATCTTACAATGAATGACATAGTTATGGCCCGGACAAGGTCATTTATGATTGTTGAACTCAAAGTGGGACCTTGACCTTTTAGATATTGACATTATTCTTTTGAGCGACACACTGTCCAATGATGGTGAACAAATTTGCCAAATGATTTTAAAATCTCACAATAAATGACAAAGTTATGGCCCGTACAAGCATTTGGCCTTTGAACTCCAAGTGTGACCATGACCTTTGAGATATCAACATACTTTTTTCACACGACACACCGACCCATGATGGTGAACAAATGTACCAAGTCACTTTAAAATCTAACAATAAATGACACAGTTATAGTCCGGTCAAACTTTCAGTTTAAAACACACTAAGTGACCCCGTGACCTAGTTTTTGACCTGGCATGACCCATATTCAAACTTGACCTAGACATCATCTAGATACAACTTCTTCTGACCAAGTTTGGTGAAGATCGGATGAAATTTCTGGACAGACCGACAGACGGACACACCGACAAAGTGACTCCTATATAACCCCCATTACCAATGGTAATGGAGGTATAATAAAGCGTTAATCAATTAGCACTTATACTTACTTTCTACCTGTAAGAAGTCAAATCAGGATAATATTTAAGTATACCACTTACTGCAAATGAAAGCTATTGAGACATCAGAAATTGTGAAGTTGTTTCTGCTGACAGGTCCTCCCTGCATGTTCACCTGTATGGTCTCAACAATCATGGATATGAAATTGGCAAAGATCATCAGGTCTGAAAATCAAATGCAAACGTTTCAAAAACATATCATTTTTTTCAAATCAAAGTTTGAAAAATTTATCATACACAATACACAATTGAAGAGAACACTTTTGTGCTGGAATACATAGTCAAGACTGATATTTATTAATACACAAGATATACACAAATGTAGTGTGTTCTAAGATAAAGTGAGAACTGCCAACACAGCTTGAAGCCATGTTTGTGAACAAACCATAAATCATTTGCATAAACATCTTAGTTACCAATAACAAAGGAAATTGTTTCACAATCAGTGTGTCAAAAACGTGGTTTTTAGTATTCAAATGGTTTAACTATACATGTAGCCACATACAGAAAATTGCCCTGCCTCATTACGCCACAGTTTTTCGATTGTAGGACATAAGCCCCCCAGGACAAAACCCCCCCAATGAAAAAATGAACATTTGGACAATTGCCCCCCAGTAGTAATAACAGGTAGGATATAAGCCCCCCAGTGCTTATTTTGCATCTGGACATTTGCCACCCAGTGCTTATTTTAGGAGTGGACATTTGCCCCCCAGTGCTAATATCATATGTTGTTTTCATTAGACTAGTATATCTTTGGATTCAGTATTATTTCATATCTCATAAATATATAATCATAGAAACTTGGATCATTATAATTCGAAATAAAAAAGGTCCAGAAACTCACTTTAATTGCCTAATCTTAGGTAAAACAAACATCTTAAAGAATTTGAATTGTTTTTTAATTAATCAATCAAAAGGATTATCAGCTTGTTAAAGGTGTTACATGTGGCTTTGATCATATACTTGTTAATGAAAATTAAAGGCTTCTGTATTTAATAAATCAAAAGGATTAAAAGGTGGTGATAATTGGACATGATTATCTGCTCAATCGAGTAATGTCGTTTAAAATTAGGCACTGGGGGGCAAATGTCCACTTCTAAAATAAGCACTGGGGGGCAAATGTCCAGATGCAAAATAAGCACTGGGGGGCTTATATCCTACCTGTCATTTCTTCTGGGGGGCAATTGTCCAAATGTTCATTTTTTCATTGGGGGGGGTTTTGTCCTGGGGGGCTTATGTCTGGGTCCCCAGTTTTTCAAATGACAGAAAACATATTTTAGTCACAATACTCAGAATTTTTGCGACTTGGTTTTCACATTTTTTTAAATTTGTGACAATTTTTTTCAAATTGTCAAGGTCCAAAGGACATTTAACAAAGGCATACATGCCATAATTTTTCAGACCAATTCCGGGACATTGAGTTAAATTGTCCGGGACTTTTGCCGATTTTCCGGGACATGTATAAAATGTAGCAATATTTAAAGACAAATGCATTTTTGGTTCGTTTTTTTGTTTGTTTCGCATCGTTAATTGCAAAAGTTCGAAAGCCTATCCGAAAAACACTTGATCTATCAACGTCAAATTAAGCATTACTACTTCCGTTACTAGATACAAGCCACGTGTTTTCAGTGTAAGCGTTCTAAACATAGATGGTGACGTCACTGCGTTATTGTTATTAAGACCGGTGTGTAACGCGTAGTTGTTGATACGCCTTTATTCATTTATAACATTTATATAATAAAAAATACAACAATACAGTACCGTTAGATTGTCAACTCAAATCAATTCACAATACATTCAACCAATCACAATAAAACAAATACAACAAAACAGTACCGGTAGATCGTCAACTTAAAATCCGGACAGTCACACATTAGTTACACACTTTCAATTAACAACCACATTAAACAATGCCGCCTTTATGGTTTGACCGCGAACGTGAGACAATCGATATGATAACAGGACCGCTGTTAATTGATCGATTTTGACACGTAGCGTAGTCTGCCTATTCGGGTAGGCATTGTCATGGAGACGCTGCAGATATACACAGATTCGAGGTGCAGTTAAGCCTAAGATAAGATACATGTGTATATAGATTTTGTAAATTCCGGGACATTTGACAGATTTCCGGGACAGCGGGACAAGTTCTTCATTTCCGGGACTGTCCCGGACAATCCGGGACGTATGGCATGTATGACAAAGGCAGGAAAAATAGCCATGTTACATGCGTTTAAACATATACTTACATACAAATATTTCAAACCATTTCCAGGTCACAAATTTATTCAGCTCTGAAATATAGATATACAGCATAATGAGGAAAAGTTTTTGATTAGACTCATAATACTAAATCTTTGCTATTTTTATAAATCAAAGGTTATATGGGGCTTTACAAAAATCCACCTTCAGCCCTAAAACTAACTGAACATATTTTCCCCAGTCCCATGCTTTGAGCTCTTTTATGATATTAACAAGATTAAAAGCATTATTAGCATGTAAAGCTTAAATTGAGATAAAATAATCCCTAGAGATTTAACGGTATATGAAAAGAAATAAAATACCATGCAGTGTTCATTCTGGGCAGCGCCATTGAGTGATTCCCGCATCTAAATATTAATGGGCGCAATCTAAATAATATCAGTGGGCCATAAATGTTTTGTGACATTTGTAAAAAGCATAGTATTAGTAAAAGTAACATGTTTGCTAACTGCTGTTCGAATTTTTGGACAAGTACTCTGAAAAGACATGCAGCTGGTAGTGACCATAAATCCAATAATCAGGTGGCCCCTACAAAATCTTTAAATGGCCCACTAAATTTATGGCTGATGGGCCATTGGCCCACCAGCAATCTGGCCCAGAATGAACACTGACCATGGCAACTTCATATCCCCCAAAAGACAATCAAGTTTTCATAATGTCACTTACAAGTGCTTATTAAAAGCATAATACCTGCAGTTATAGAAATGCTTTTTTAATATTTCTCTGATTATATCGCAAAAACAACTTATTTTAATCATTTTTTATCTGAGAATACAATTTTACAATGCTTCAACACTTACTCTCAAAATATGTGTTGAACGGATGGCAGAAATCTGCTGACCACAGTTTATCTACCATACTTTTTGGCTGAAAAACATCCATAGCAAAGAATTTGTAAATGGCGTAGATTTTAACCAGAAGAAATAAAGCTGGCTTTCTTAAAGCCATTATTAATTATTTACATTGTACAGCTGTTTGCATCACAGGTTTGTAACATACAGGCTGTCAACCAAATCAAAATTAAAAGTCAAATCTGTTTGTTGTGTACTGTAAATTTATTAGATTATGCTAACATGTGCTTTTATTTATCACAAATGTTAACCCATGGTCTACTCCAGCATTGATTAAAGAGTGTGGACTGTTTGTTTGCTACAAAGCAAAATAAAAGTAAATTATAACAAGATGTGCTAATCAGCCTAAAACTATTTGTTAAGGACAGATATCAACAACAACAAATTATGTACAACAATCATTTGAGCCTTGTTCTGAGAAAACTGGGCATTATGCATATGCGTCAAGTGTTGTCCCAGATTAGCATGTGTAGTCCACACAGGCTAATCAAGGATGACACTTATCGCCTTAACTTGATTTTCGGTAAGGAGGGACTTCCTTTAAACTTAAAATACCATAAAAGCGGAAAGTGTCATCCCTGATTAGCCTGTGCGGACTGCACAGGCTAATCTGGGACAACACTTGATGCATATGCATTAAGCCCAGTTTTCTCAAAACACAACTCATTTGTACCTTCCATGCCAAATCGCAAATGTTATAGATATTGTAGAACTCTTCTAGACTGAGCTTTCCATTCTTTTGTGTATTTAATGCTTTAAACATCAGATAGCCCTCTTTTCTTTCTGCAAAATATGTTATTAGAAATATATATCAAAAGTTAAATATAAAGAAATTAACAGTTTAATATGCCAAATATTATTTTAACACAGACATCATTTGGCAAAATTGTGTACAAAATTGGAAAATTTAAATATAAGCTAGGAGTTTATTTTTTAGACATATATAATTCAGAAGAAACATATTTAGACTATTAAATAAATACCTATCAAAAACTAAATTTGACTGAATCAGCACTCAGTGTTCTCCATAAAAATTGAGTAGCCAGTTATATTATCAACGTATCCAGCAACTAATAACTAAAATGGGCGTTAACTGCCTCGTTTTGAACATACATGCCATACGTCCCGATCTCGGCGGGACAGTCCCGCTTTTGGGCCCTTTGTCCCGCCGTCCCTCCATGAGACGATTTGTCCCGACATTCGTAAAAAACGATGTAAGGTGTATAGGTTCCCAATAAAATTCGCTATTCAAGCTCTGTTTCGCTAACACTTACCACCGCTAATCCCTTTATTGCCCCCAATTAACAATCCGATTCTACTTATCGTGTGTACCAGTGTTGTTTATGACACCTTATCAGCGATTTATCGGCTAATTATTGATTTCATCAGGCATTCACACCATGGTGGTCTTCAAGATAGTGGTCGCGTATTGCTATCGATAGTTTTATTATAATGAAATAAATGTTGAAAATGTGTTTATTTTGTATTTGTTTGAAACGGTTTACAAAACAATTGTTTTGTAAAATTAACGCTACGTCATAAATGAGTCTTTTACATTCAATGTTTAGTTCCAATATAGCGGGATATTCCGAATGTGCAATATACCAAAATCGCAACAAACAGTCCAATAAGTGATACCCATCCTGTCTAGTGTAATTGTAATAAAAACAACGAGGTGCTATGCATGACAGTTTGACCCTACTCCAATTAAGCTAAAAACAACGAGGTGCTATGCATGACAGTTTGACCCTACTCCAATTAAGCCGCGACAATTGACAAGTAACAAACTGCGCATGGACACATGCTTAAAAAAACATCGCAACAAATAGTAAAAGTGGTACCCATCTTGTCTTGTGTTATTGTAATAAAAACAACGTGTTGTTATTCATGACAGTTTGACACTACCCCAATACAGCGCCTGACAATTCACAATTCAGTTTAATCTGTGTATATAAGAAGAAAACAAAATACGGAAATGTGTACGGCCGCGCATTCCGTGTGTAACTGATGTAACTGTTCGGTAGATAGTGTACTGTAACCCGTACTTTCAGCCAACTGGATAGCCTCCCCTGCGTTAATGTTTGCCATTGAAATTAATATAATGAGTATTGTTGTAATGTTCTAGATTTTGTACTTTTAAACAGATGAATATTATCTTCGTTGTTTGCTATTATCTTATTTAATAAAACTGTTATTGTTATGTTTTAGATTTCATACTTCATATCAGATGTTTTATGTCTTGAATAAAAGTATTAAGAGTTTTTGTTAGTACTATACTGACTATAGTAAAGGTGGAATGATAGATCGTTTTAGGTGTCCTGCTTTTTGGTCAAATGTCCCGACAATTTTTTTATGGAATGTCCCGCTTTGGACCTACAAAATTATGGCATGTATGGTTTTGAATTTATATTCTGAGGAAAAGTAGCCTGCGCAAAGATTGTTAGTAACCACTGAAATTGCCGGCTGCTGGTGCTTCTGGCGAACACTGAGCACTATGAAAGCTATTTATACTTAAGTCAAATATGCTAGATATCTTATCTCACACTTCAATACTAAAATAAAGGAAATTTCTTTCACTTCAGGTCTATTTTAGCAAAGCATGCACTGATCTGGGATCAAATGTCGTCTTACTGAGTTTTGGCCTGAAATGCGCCAGCAAACTCATGAATGAGTCCAGTCGTATGCAATGTGGGTCCTAAAACACAGTTTACATTTTTAATTAACAAAAAAGTTTATAAGAAACTTCCTTTAAACAAAAATATATATAAGTGGCGAGTGTTGTCCCTGATAGATCTTTGAGGACTGTTTGGCTCAAATGCAAATAGTGTTTATTACAAGAATCTTTATATAAATCTTACATGTACTATATATACCAACTGATATTCACAAAAATAATGTAACAAATTAAGAAGAGCACCGCATAATGGGTGCCACGCTCGGCTGCGAAAGCTTGTCAGAAAATGTTGTACTTTTTTTTTTCTTAGAGGTCACAGTGACCTTGACCTTTGACTTAGTGACCCAAAAATGGGTGTGGCATGTAGAATCCATCAAGGTGCAACTACATATGAAGTTTCAAAGTTGTAGGTGGAAGCACTTTGATTTTAGAGCCTATGATAAAGTTTGATATATTAGAGGTCACAGTGACCTTGACCTTTGACCTAGTGACCCAAAAATGGGTGTGGCGTGTAGAACTTATCAAGGTGCATCTACAAATGAAGTTTCAAAGCTGTAGGTGGAAGCACTTTGATTTTAGAGCCAATGTTAAGGTTTTAGCACGACGCCTACTGCGGACTGGCTATGACAATAGCTCGGGGTTTCTCCGAAAACAGCCTCGCTCAAAATAACTAAGATTCATTGAGTGCAATTTGAATGTAATATCATCATTACAGTAAATCTTCCTACTTATGCGCTTGATTTTACCTGGCAAAGCTTGCATAAAATCCTTGTAGGTTCAACACTTAGTCCTCTTTAAAAGCCAAATTGGACCAAAGCAACAAAAATTCCATATGCCATTTAGGCATATGCTTGTTACATTAAATCAATGTCACCAAAACAATTCAGTTTTAATTGAACTAAAAATACGTATGTACATGACCATACCTCTTTTGTGACCAAAAGTTTGAAAGCGCGTCTACAGCCCTCTCGTTTGTGAAGAAATAAGTTCTTAAGTTTCTCCTTTTCAAAGCCAGAGAATGTGTCATAAACCACCGCAAGGAACTGAAACATGCAGAGCAAGTATATGGGGAAATCTGGAACTGAAACATGCAGAGCAAGTATATGGGGAAAACTTAAATGGCACATATGCATCAATGTCCAAATTGCATCAAGGTCCTCCACAAACATTAATATTGTGAAGTATGTTGTTAACCCTTTGCATGCTGGGTAATTTGTCTTCTGCTAAAATGTCGTCTGCTGAATTTCTAAAATTAGCATTTTCTTCATTTTTTTTCAAAGAATACTATCAGAATAGCAAACAGTTTGGATCCAGATGAGACGCCACGTTCTGTGGCGTCTCATCTGGATCCAAACTGTTTGCAAAGGCCTTTAAAATTCGGCTCCAGCGCTTTAAGGGTTAAGGTACACAGACTTATATTGTACTTGAATAAGTTAATATTTTCTATGGGCTTAAGTGAACTTGATTATTGAAAATTGCTGCTATGTGTTAATTTTTAAGTGTTTGAACCTGCGACAAGACATACATTTGTATTTTATTGCCTTATACACAATTTTAACACATTCTGAAAATACTGTATACAATTAAGTTACTGATCCATTAATGTCAAGTTTGTATTATCATTTGTATTACATACAGTCTAGAAGTTTTCCTTTGGGATACATTGAATTTGTTATGAATTATCACAACACATTAAGTGAATAAAGACCATCATATTAGTATTTACATGATTCATTAGACTTTATTATTTCATTAAGAAAAAAACACTTATCCAATAAAAATACAAGTATATATATATATACAGGTTGATACACAAGATTGCGTTAACATTTATTTCCAATTCACAAACTATCGGAAAGAGTTACAACCAAACTTGAAAGGAAACATGAAAACATAATTACCAAGTTCATGACAAAGTAGAGCTCAATAGACAGGTAGGTAATGAAGAATAATGCAGAAAATTGGTTTGTAGAATAGGCTGGCATCATAACATCTGGATAACTGAAATATGAACAGTCAACTATCATCCATCTAAAATAAATTACTTTTAAAAACTAAATGGTTTACTAATTGTTTTGCAAAGACCAACATATGTTGATGTTTGAAATTACAATTTACAGAGAGGATCAGTAAGAAAGTTTAGTGATATCATGTGTTTAGTACTTTGCAACTCATCAGAAAAAATAAATAACAGTGTTTTTTACAATTTAAATTTTACTATTTTTTATATCTATTGTTGTATACATTTAATTTCAATTAACAAAATTATTATGGAAACATCATTATTTAACGAGTATAACATTACAAAAGGACATGTCAATTACTATGCTACCAAAACATTAATTAACCACAATGTCAATGTTCAAAACATACAAGATCAATTCAGACTCATTCAAACTAGAATGCTTCACAATAAAGAGGGAGAATACCCTATCAGTGTTGTTTTTATCACCATTTTGGGAATGGGGAATATGATTTGAACATTGACATTGTGGTTAGGTTACATGCTTACAAATACTTAAAATTGGTCATAAAATTGATTTCAATATTATATTGTTTAAGGGACAGCTTATAGAGCTGGATTTGGAGATAATTGACATGTTTAGACATATTTAAAATTATTCTTTTTTGGAAACCTTCCATTAGGAATTTTAAGGTCCCATTTGGGAAAAATATATACTTTTTTCAATAAGAACGGGTCCCCCTACTGGAACCAAATTTTAATGAAAAAAAAACACTGCCCCTAACACGTCACGTTGAAATAAGTTGCCTGATGTAAGGACATTGTATGTCGACCCCTTTGGGGGAACTGAAGCAAACAACCAACTGACAGACCGACCAAACAACTCACCGACAGACTGGTACAAATAGAAGGACAGACTGACACAATTCTAATGAAACCAGTAGAGCCACTTTAACACATGTAAAGGATTGAATACCGATTCCGGTTCTATATATGTATCTGTTTATTATTATAAATGTGAAACCACTTACTTGGCAGTTGTCAGCAGAATAAACAAGCTTACAAAACTGTCCTTCAATGATGCAAAATACTGAAATATAATTGAATTGTTTCAATAACAAGAGGGCCTTTCAAAGTCGCTCAACTGAGATACAAAAGAATTTACCTGTTCTGTGCAGCGCAAGATATCATTAGTACAAATGTTCTGACCAAGTTTCATGAAGAGTGAACAATAAACGTAACATTTAGAGTACTAAGAAGTGTTTTACTAGAGCCATATAAGGGTAAATTCCCCAGCCCATACATGGTGGCCATGTTTTTCAACAGACCGGAACTATTTTCAAACTCGTCCAAGATATCATTAAAACTAATTTTCTGACCCATTTTCATGAAGATTGGACGACAAATGTGACTTTAAGAGTGTTAACAAGTTAACCATAGCCATATAAGGAAAAATGCCCTGCCCCCTTGCAGCCATGTTTTATAACCAACTGTAACCATTTTCAAACGGATCCAAGATATCATAGAAAAAAACTTGTGGCCATGTTTCATGAAGGTTTTACTATAGCCATATACAGAAAAATTTCCCGCCCCCTGGAGGCAATGTTTTTCAACCAACAGGAACAATTTTCGAACATGTCCAAGATATCATTGCGACAAATCTTCTGACCAAGTTTCCTAAAGATCTGACAATAACTGTGGCCTCTAGAGTGTTAACAAGGATCTACTAAAGCCATAATAGGAAAAATACCCCGCCCCCTGGAGGCCTTGTTTTTCATGCATCCGGAACTATATTTGAACATGTCCAAGATACCATTGACCAAAATTTATGATGATCGTACATTAAATGTGGCCTCTAGAGTGTTAACAAGGTTTCACTTTAGCCATATAAGGAACAAGATATGTGTTCGTCAGAAACAAAATGCCCCCTACTGCGCCGCTTTGAAATAAAATTTCTATTTATCATTTGGCAGGTATAGAAATCATCTCCCTTTAAAGCTTATTACTTCGCTTGGATTTTGTAAAAATAAGTACAGGAAAGAAATGATAATTATATGATTTTAAAAAAAACTTTGATAAAAAAAACATCAGTTGAGTTATAAATAATCAAAATAAAAAATATGTACAGTAACTGTGAAAAGAACTTAAATTCTTGGTAAGGAAATATATAATCTGAGATTTATAATTATATAAATTAATTCCCTTGAAAATATTTGTCTTTAACAAATCTGTAATTTTAGTAGCAAAAAATTAAAAGCCACTACCGTGACTGTAGATTCACCACTCAAAATGTGCAGCTCCATGAGATACACATGCATGCCAAATATCAAGTTGCTATGTTCAATATTGAATAATTATCTCCCTTTAAAGCTTATTACTTTCCTTGGATTTGTATTTTTGACCTTAGGTTTTGAAGGATGACCTTGACCTTTTACCACGATGTGTTTGTCAGAAACGCAATGCCGCCTACTGCGCCGCTTTGATTTATTTAACGACAAGAGCTGTGTTCATGAAACACAATGCCCCCTACTGCGCCGCTTTGAAGCCATATATTTTACCTTTGGCCTTGAAGGATGACCTTGACATTTCACCATTCAAAATGTGCAGCTTCATGAGATACATATGCATTACAAATATCAAGTTGATATCTTCAATATTGAAAAAAAATGACCTTGACCTTGAAGGATGACCTTGACTTTCATCTTTCACTACTCAAAATGTGCAGCTCCATGTGATACACATGCATGCCAAATATCGAGTTGGTATCTTCAATATTGCAAAACTTGACCTTTGACCTTTTAGGATGACCTTGACCTTTTACCACTCAAAATGTGGAGCTCCATGAGATATGCATGCATGCAAAATATCTAGTTGCTATCTTCAATATTGCAAAATTTGACCTTTGACCTTGAAGGATGACCTTGACCTTTCACCACTCAAAATGTGCAGCTCCATGAGATATGCATGAATGCAAAATATCAAGTTGCTATCTTCAATATTGCAAAATTTGACCTTTGACCCTGACCTTAAAGGATGACCTTGACCATTCACCACTCTAAGTGTGCAGCTCCATGAGATACACATGCATGCCAAATATAAAGTTAATTTCTTCAATATTGCAAAATTTGACCTTTGACCTGACCTTTCACCTTGAAGGATGACCTTGACATTAACCTTTCACCACTCAAAATGTGCAGCTCGATGAGATACATATGCATGTAAAATATCAAGTTGCTATCTTCAATATTGCAAAAGTTATGGGCAATGTTAAAGTTTTCGGACGGACGGACCCACAGACTGACTGACAAACAGACAGTTTAAAATTAAATGCCACCCTTCAGGGGCATAGAAGAGTAATGGCCAAAGTTTAAGTTTTCGGACGGACGGACAGATGACATATATTTGACCTTTGACCTTGAAGAATGACCTTGACCTTTTACGTTTCAAAATATGCAGCTCCATAAGATACACATGCATGCCAAATATCAAGTTGCTATCTTCAATATTGAAAAAGTGATGGCCAATGTTAAAGTTTTCAGACGGACAGACAGAGGCCATATATTTGACATTTGACCTTGAACAATGACCTTCACGGCCACCTTTCACTACTCAAAATGTTCAGCTCCATTAGATACACATGCATGCAAAATATCAAGTTGCTATCTTAAATATTGAAAAAGTTATGGCCAATGTTAAAGTTTTCGGACGGACAGACGACATATATTTGACATTTGACCTTGAAGGATGACCTTGACCTTGTGAAGGATGACCTTGACCTTTCACCACTCAAAAATGTTCAGCTCCATGAGATACACATGCATGCAAAATATCAAGTTGCTATCTTGAATATTGAACAAGGGCTGTTTGTAAAACATGCATGCCCCCCATATGGGCTGTCCGTTGTAGTGGCAGCCATTGTGTGAATACGATTTTTGTCACTGTGACCTTGACCTTTGACCTAGTGACCTGAAAATCAATAGGGGTCATCTGCGGGTCACGATCAATGTACCTATGAAGTTTCATGTTCCTAGGCAAAAGCGTTCTTGAGTTATCATCCGAAAATCATTTTACTATATCGGGTCACTGTGACCTTGACCTTTGACCTAGTGACCTGAAAATCAATAGGGGTCATCTGCGAGTCATGATCAATCTACCCATGAAGTTTCATGATCCTAGGCGTATGCGTTCTTGAGTTATCATCCGGAAACCATTTTACTATTTCGGGTCACTGTGACCTTGACCTTTGACCAAGTGACCTCAAAATCAATAGGGGTTATCTGCAAGTCATGATCAATCTACCCATGAAGTTTCATGATCCTAGGCATATGCGTTCTTGAGTTATCATTCAAAAACCATTTTACTATTTCGGGTCACCGTGACCTTGACCTTTGACCTAGTGACCTCAAAATCAATAGGGGTCATCTGCGAGTCATGATCAATGTACCTATGAAGTTTCATGATCCTAGGCCCAAGCGTTCTTGAGTTATCGTCTGACAACCACCTGGTGGACGGACCGACAGACCGACCGACCGACAGACCAACAGACCGACATGAGCAAAGCAATATACCCCCTCTTCTTCAAAGGGGGGCATAAAAAGTTATGGCCAATGTTAAATTTTTTGGACGGATGGACAGACGCCATATGCTTGACATTTGACCTTGAAGGATGACCTTGACCTTCAACTTTCAGCTCCATGAGATGCACATGTATGCCAAATATCAAGTTGCTATGTTCAATATTGAAAAAGTTATGGCCATTAAAGTTTTCTGACGGACCGACAGACTGATAGACTGACCAACTGACTGACAGACAGTTCAACTGCTATATGCCACCCTACCGGGGGCATAAAAATATATAATTTGGCAGGTCAGATAATTATGTCCATTTAAAGCTTAATACTTCCCTTGGATTTGTTTTTTCGACCCTGTGACCTAGTTAATGACCCAGCATGACCCATATTCAAACTTGACCTAGATATTGTCTAGATACAACTTCTGACCAAGTTTCGTAAAGATCGGATGAAAACTATTTGAATTAGAGAGTGGACACGAAAAGTGTGACAGACAAACTTACAGACGGACAGTGCGAAAACTATATACCCCCTTTTCTTCAAAGAGGGCATAAAAATGCCCCACCCTCTGGTGGCCAAGTTTTTTAACCAACCTGAACCATTTTCCAACTCATCCAAGATATCATTGGCACAAATCTTCAGACCATTTTCGTGAAGATTAGACAATAAATGTGGCCTCTAGAGTGTTAACAAGTCAAATGTTGACGCCACACAAGGCACATCGCAAGACAGACAAAGGGAAATCAACTGAGCTCACCATGAGCACATTGTGCTCACAGGTGAGCTTCAAAGAATAGCACAAGTAATGCCTCAAGATGAAAAAATTATGTCTAATGTACAGTAATGTACAGTAGCAAAAAAAGTGTGTGCATTTCTATGTTAATTAATATTTGATACTGCACATACGCAGTTCATATATCAAACTAACTTTTGACAAATTATGCATTTTAAATGTTTTCTTTGAAAGGTCTCAAAGAAACAAAAGAACTCAACTCCTTTAATATAATGAATCTACTCACTGGATTTGCAGGGATTGTTGAAAACAGATAAAAACCTGAAAGAAATTGTAATGTTAACAATTTGTAAACTTAAAGTATTCATGACTGAAGCTTTAAAAGGTAAACAATTTGTCCATAGTTTGTGACCAAATGATAAATTTGTGTAACATCTCCTTTTTTTAATCATCCTGTATGCCAACTCTTTGACTTGTCAAAAATAAATGGCTAAAAGGGCCTTCTTTAACTTCAAGTGGGGAGGGTGGGTCATAATTATCAATGAAATTATGAACTGTACACACACTATATAATAAGACATAAAAAGGCATTCACATTAAGAAATAACAATAATTATGCAATAGAATTTGTAAAAGAAGACCGAAGATAATTCAATACATCTTTTGGTTACAATTATAAGTATTCAAATTATATTAAAAACATTCTTCAGGTAAAAGCATTTGAATTCTTGAGAATGAAAACATCAGAAAAGGTCTCTTATAACTTGTAAAACCATGGATGGGTAAGGAATAGAACAAGTATGCATTTTTAAGGGAAGAGACTGAGTTACATTTAATGATTTGTTAAAATATTACAAGATAAACAAGGACAACATAGTAACTTGCAAAAATAAGGAACAAAGATATCAATCACAAGCAATGTTGATTTTTGCAAGGAATATGTACAAAAAGATTTTTTGGGTCAAATTACAATAACTAATTAATATGTGGACAAATTATGTTAGTTTTGTCCTAACAACACAAAATAACAATCCTTTCTTTTGAATATTTTGTACCTCTGAATTTGAATTTTTATTGAAGGAGGCAAATATAACAATAAACTACTAGTGGCAGTGCCAATACATGTGGCAATGCGAGTACAAAATCCTTACCGAGAATAGAGAATATGAGCATAATGAACAGCAATAGCACCAGCATGTCAATTATGGGTGGCAGTGACTGAAGTGTCTGTCTGGCAATTCTGCAATGGACCAAAAGAAACCTGTATATTTCACCCCAGGGCCCTCAATCCATTTTAAGGGAAGCGGGTTGCTACCCATAGCAGGGGGAATTTTCGCAGCATTTTCCTTTTTGGGGGATTTTTTATTTACTCTCTAATTATTACATTTTTACATGTTTGCACTATATTCATTGCTTTTTTTCATAATTAATTATGTTTGACAAGATTAAATAAAAATAGAATTGAGATATAATAATCATCAGACACATCTATCTATTTAAAAAAAAGGGGGGACTTTTTAGGGGGAATTTTTCCACCCAAAGGGGAAAAAAGTATACTTTTCAGGTGGGGGAATGAGGCCGAATTTCGGCCGTGAATTTGACAGATTGAGGGCCATGCACCCTTTCCCTCTCTGAAGCAAAGCGAAAATGGCTTGTGCAAACAGCATAAAAACAGAACATCCTGCAAGTAACTCGCAGTCTGTTCAGGTTTTATGCTGTTTGCTGCTAATCAGTATCTTAATAAAGCCTTTAAAACTTGAATCTATTAAGAAAGGTCTTTAATTAAATTTAACTTTCTATGGGACTAAAATACGTAAAAATATGTACCTAAATAGTAAAGGGTTAACAAAAAGATGGGGGATGGGAAAACTGTTTATAGAACAACAGATCTGTTTATGAAATGCAGATTAGGAATATTGGGGCATACACACATTTATAAGTTGGTGGTTTCTTTCAGTTATAGTCCCTTGAATAATTAAATGCTTGAATCCTGTGAAGTATCAGGGGAGGAGGGTCCCAGGCTTATCAGCTACAACACTTTCTGCTTTAATAGAAGTTTTCAAAATGAAGTCTTTTCTTAACTGCAATCCAGTTTAGGCGGAGACTGTTATCCCTGATAAGCCTGTGCTGACCAAAGAGGCAAAGCTGGGATGACATTTTACACTCACAAAAGAAAAGCCAGCTCTGCCAGAATGAGGCTAAAATACTACCTTCTTACACCTCTGCAGTAGTGTGTATTGAGAAGGAATATGGGTCGTAGTGCACGAGTCACACGGAAATGATTGGTCTGTCTGCATATCACTGTGATTGCCTCTACTAACATGATTAGCAGCATGGATGTCTGCAAGATGCAATGAATGATAACTGTTTTATAGACCATTCCAGAATCGATAAATTGACTGCCGCCATATTGTCAGTCATGTGACTGTCCGCCATTACACTGCTGCTAACTTGTGCGAGTCTGCGATTCCAAAAGCCAAACACGTAGAGAATACACGCTTCGCCGAAGTCAGATAAATAAATTACTTAATGAATTATTTTCAGGCGATTATCACATTTTTGTTGTTAAAATGATTGTTTTAAGTTGAGATTGATTGTTACAAATAAAATGTTTAAAATGCTTTCGTGTATTTGTTTTATGTGTAGTAATCAAGTGGTAATCATCGGCGAAAATTTGCCGGTTCACTCGCTCATATTATGTCTTTGATTAGACTTTACTTGTAACTTTTAACAAACAATTCACGCATGTATTGTTGTGTTGATTTTAATAGCCGCAACATCAACCAGATTATAATTATTTTAATTAATACTTTTTAAAGATTCTCGCGCAATTAACTACCGCTAATTGTTTGTAATTGGTCTCAATTGGTAAAACTCTATACTCTTAAATCATAACATATTATATTAAGTATGCTATTTTTGATACGCTTTCCATTATTTTTCTTGTTCTAACTGAAATCAGAGATAAAAAAAATGTTGTTTGGATTTAAATTAAATTTTGTGAGCTGGAATTATGTCACGTGTATTTTATAAATTTAAAAACATGTATTTTATAGGTCTTTGCAGTAACGCAAAACATATGGATAACGAACTTGTTTGGTCAATTAATCGAAAAAAACTCCGAAAAATACACCTAAATAATATTTCAAAAATATATTATTTAGTGCCAAACGAATTAATATATGCATGTATTTGCATCTTTAAAAAAAAACGCGGCATTAGCATCAAAGTATAGATTATCTGAAAACTAAAAGGCCGACAATTTGACACAACAAAGAGCTCTATGCATAAGCCGTATTATTTTTTTGGCAGAAAAGCTTCAATAAATTACAATAGAAACACATCTAATTATAAAAATATAATTATCAATGGCATAAGTACGCTAGTGTGATAAACAAATGAGTGATAGAAAGTGTAAGGTTGCATTGAAAATAAACGTACTACAAAGCCCTATTAAAAGCAAAGTCAATGACGGTATTTACATGTAATTTTAATGTGATGGGTTTAAGACTAGTGAGTATGAGTGACAAATATCTAACATTTTAACACACATATATTATAGACATATATATTTTTTGAAAATATTTTTTACCTCTGTTGGTGTCAAATGTATTTTTTTTCTGATGTCGGTCGTGCATTGCCGTAACATTAAATCTTCATACGGAATGACGTAGTTTTAATTAACTGATACCTGCTAAATACGTTTAATGTTTTTACTTAAATTTTATAATTATTAAATACTTTATTTTTTCATAAATTCATTAATTAAACGGGCTAGTATCTTTACGGTGTACAATTTCTGATATTCTTTATTGGACATAACTTTTAATTTGTACAATATGTAACATATCTAATATACGCAACTGTTAAGTATGTCGGAGGTAAATTACCCAACCAAATGACGGATAAATACTATCAGAAAGAGGAGACATGGTGGCATCATCAATTGTGTTTTATGACACCATGTTGTTAGTTAAGTCTGGAAATATCTGATCAAAACGAGATAATCAGATTATGCAGAACAAAGGGGCAATTAAACACTGGAATGCAAAGGCTTACACGATTTTAAGATTGATGCAAATAATTAAATGAAAAATATTGCATTTAATTTAATTAAATGCTTTTTTTAATGTGTCAATGTGTTAGTTTTCCTAGACAAATACAAAAAAATGCATGTTTTTCAAACATTTTTCTATAACACTAGCGTAACATATCCCCTGGCAGAAAAACTTTATTTCATACAATTTGCATGACAAACGAAATAGTTTTACAAAAAGAACCAAGGCCATGTCATGACGGCTTAAGACTTTAGAAAGAAATTCATCCGTTGAATAATCGGTGCTCTCTTATATGTGTTACCGCTTGTTAAGCAGCAGTGTAATGGCGGACGCGGAGAGTATTCAGGGGAGATAATCGGGTAATGACTAAATTCTGTAATGGTCTATTCTGAGAAGTAAAAATCATTAATGAAAAGTAATACAATTAGGCTTATATGACATAAAATAATATGTAAAAAAGTAGCTTTTTTCAAGCAATAGCCATATGTACCCCATTCAACCAAAAGACTCTAAAAATAAAGTTCAAAGATTTGGGAAAGAATAGTTGAAACAAGACTATTGCCAAGCAATATATGTCCCTACCGGCTCCACCATTGTCAGAAACTCCACCAATGTCAGATCTTTTTTTTTTTTTTTATTTGTTTCCATAGAAACCAGAATTTTTGACGTAGATACAAAATGAAATGACGTGCATAATGTCCATATTGCCATCTATCCATATTTCAAGTATCATGAAAAAATATAAAGAACTTTTAAAGTTATCGCAGGATCCAGAAAACTACCATTTTCAGCAGTATTTCTAGTCTATTTGTTGCCATAGCAACCAGAATTTGGACATAGGAAAAAAATGAAATGACGTGCATAATGTCCATATTGCCATCTATCCATGTTTAAAGTTTCATGAAAAAATATGAAGAACTTTTAAAGTTATCACAGGATCCAGAAAAGTGTGACAGACAGACTCACAGATGCACAGTGCGAAAACCATAAGTCCCCTCCGGTAAAACCGGTAGGGGACAATAATGCAGTTATAAATGAAAAATTATGAACATTTGTTTATGATTATGCAAGTTATAACAAGACAATTGCCAAGCTATATATAACTCCTACCGGCTCCACCATTGTCAGATTTTTTTAATATTTTTTTTATATATAAGTTGCCATAGCAACCAGAATTTTTTTATGTGGGAAGAAAATGAAATGACATGCATAATGTCCATATTGCCATCTATCCATATTTCAAATTTTATGAAAAAATATGAAGAACTATTTAAGCTATCGCAGGATCCAGAAAAAAGTGAAGGATCCACCATTTTAAGCAGTATTTCTAGTCTATTTGTTGCCATAGCAACCAAAATTCTTGACCTAGGAACAAAATGAAATGATGTGCATAATCTCCATATTGCCATCTGTCCATGTTTCGTATTTCATGAAAAAATATGAAGAACTTTAAAAGTTATCGCAGGATCCAGAGAAGTGTGACAGACTTACGGACTGACGGACAGGGGACAACAAGCATACTCAAAACTTTGAAAAAATCGGAAAGCCAAAAACATTCAGAGAACTTTTTTTTACCTTAATGACAGTTCTTGGATGCCTAATGAGCACACGCCAGCCTAGCCACGTCATTCTGATGCCCAGCTCAAGTGGAAGCAACAGCAGCATCAAGATCTCCAAGGAACCATGCACCTGATCATAATAGGGCATAAGTATGGAGTCACATTGTTAACATCGGCCTATACAAGGTTCATGCTGTCAATTGCCAGTGTCGCAAAGGGCTACACAAATTGCAAAACTGGAGACACTTGTCAAAATTGGTCATCACAGCATCAGTTTTCCACTTGTATAGGCACAAACATAATTAATTGAAATCTTACTTCAAAATATGATTTTTGTTCTTCCTACTAGTAAATATCTTGCCATGATGTATTTGCAACTGGTCAAGTTTCAATTGTAAATACAAACAAAACAAAGAGCATTGTGGGACATTTGGTATTATAAGTTACACTGTTAGTAACTGATGGTGTATGGGATATACACCCTCAGTAATTTCATACAATACGAGAGCTTCTTACACTGTTAGTAACTGATGGTGTATGGGATATACACCCTCAGTAATTTCATACAATACGAGAGCGAAGCTCGAGTATGGTATGACATTACTGAGGGTGTATATCCCATACACCATCAGTTACTAACAGTGTAACGATTATATCTCACCGACTACCTTTAAAGTAAAGTATATAATATAATATCAGTGCCCCAGATAATTATTTCGGAAATAAGGTTTTCACCCACTGATTTTGAAAAATAGGGTGATTTCATTCTTGGAATAGGGTGAAATGAGTTATAAGATGCATACAGTAAAACCATCGCTGCTTTACTTCTGTTGAAGCTGCACACAATTGTATTGATTCAATAAAACTGTAAACTAATATAATTAACTTTAATAAACTGATGTTTCATAACATCTTTAATCCTTGAAACTGTCAATAAAGTTTAAACTTAAAAAAAATCGATAACACGAACGATTCGGCACTTATTGGCTCTTGCTTTCTTGGTTCGAAAAAGTTAGCGATCGACTGATATTATGGCGCAACAATTGCTGACGTCTTTCTCTTAGACATTTTTATTACGCATCGTATTAGAAACTGAAAGTACAGACACTTAACAAATACATGCACAATGAACGACGGATTAAGTCAGATTGAAAACGCATGTATGTCGTCGTAAATAATTTGGTCAGCCGCTTTATTTAACTATGAAATCTAGTCCGCAGAGCGTTTGAATAGCTTTGACTGTTTTATTGCTCCGTCATCCAGGCGCTTGCTGAATAAAAGCGTCGCCGCGTAACAAAAATAATCACAAAAAATACCGAAAATGAGCAAAGTATTTTCGATCAAAGCTATTGTATTGTACGCATCAAATAAAACGAATGTGCGTAAAAGGCAAATCGGGTGCGTTTTGAATAAGCATGATATTGTATTTCTTTGCGTTTTTAAACATTTTAATAGGGTGAAAGACGCAGATACGCAGCTTATCTGGGGCACTGTAATATGTTATATATTATGTATTAAATATAATAAATAATATATAGGATAAGATATATAAGATAATTTATAAGATAAGAGATAATAGAAGAGAAAATAGAAGAGAAAAGAGAAGAGGAGATTTTAGAGATCAGAGAAGAGAAGAGAGAGAGAAGAGAGAAGAGACAAGAGAAGAGAGAAAGAAGAAGAGAAAACAGAAGAAGACAGAAGAGAGAAGAGAAGAGGAGAGAGAAGAGATAAAGAGAATAGAATAGAATAGAAGAAAGAGAAGAGAATATAAGATATAATAGAGATATCAGATATCATATAATATATCATATATCATATAATATATCATATATTATATAATATATACTATAATATATAATATAATATATACTATATAATATATAGCATTTAGTATATAATATATGATATATCATTTATCATATATCATATCTCATGTATAATATATAATATATGATACATCATATATCATGCATAATATATCATATAGAATATATCATATATCATATATATATTTTATATATATTATATTATAAATATAATGTTATATATTATATACTATATAGTATATAGTATACATTATATAGAATATATTATATATTAATTACAATACTTATCTAGCAGTTTATCGAACAGACGCCATTTTTTACGTTGATAGATGTATGGCAATTATTTGGGGTGTATGGAAATTACTCGGGGTGTATGGAAAATACACCATGGGCACGTGACGGCTCTAAGCCAATCGGATAAGGTCATTTTTGTAGGAGGTGAGATATACTTTCATCCCAAGACTGACCATCATCAAGCAGGCAAATAGAAAAATTGTGTCAGTTTTTTTTATAAAAACCTTATTCAACATAGTCTGTCTTCAGTAATTATGCATTAATCATGAATAAAGAACAAATAGTGTAATACCATCAAATTTACATCTTCAATAGAAGGAGGATTTTCAAACCTGCAATTAAGGAGTTATTTTTATATTTTAAAACATATTCTCGACCCAAAAAAACAATGAACATTGTTAACACATCATTTTTTGCACCATTTTAGGAATGGGACCATGTTACAACCTGAAGTGTAATAACGACCTGAATTGTAATAAACTTTATTACATTATTACAATTGCGAGACAACCTGAATTGTAATAACGCCCGAAAGTGTAATAAACTTTTTTCTTGCTTTAAAATTGCATCTGATCGCATTTCCAAACACAGATTATTGCAAAATATAATGCATACATGGATATAATATATATATTAATAGGGTAATACGACCTATGAATGACAAAAATGTGTTCTCATACAAACTCAATTGTAATTAAGTTATTACATTATTACAATCGCGTGTCGACCTGAATTGTAATAACGCCCGAAAGTGTAATAAACTTATTTCTTGGTTTAAAATTGCATCTTATAGCATTTTTAAGCACATATTTTTGCAAAATATAGTGTATATATGTATATAAAAATGTATCTTAATAAGGTAATACGACCTATGAATGACAAAAAATGTGTTCTCATACAAAACCAATTGTAATAAAGTTATTACATTATTACAACTGCTTATCGACCTGAATTGTAATAACGCCCGAAAGTGTAATAAACTTATCCTTTGGTTTAAAATCGCATCTTATCGCATTTTCAAACACAGATTATTGCAAAATATAATGCATATATGTATATAAAATATATATTAATAGGGCAATACGACCTATGAATGACAAAAAATGTGTTCTCATACATAGAACCTCAATTGTAATAAAGTTATTACATTATTACAATTGCATAACAACCTGAATTGTAATAACGCCCGAAAGTGTAATAAACTTTTTTCTTGCTTTAAAATTGCATCTGATCGCATTTCCAAACACAGATTATTGCAAAATATAATGCATACATGGATATAATATATATATTAAAATGAAATACGACCTATGGATGACAAAAAGGTGTTCTCATACAAACTCAATTGTAATAAAGTTATTACATTATTACAATCGCGTGTCGCCCTGAATTGTAATAACGCCCGAAAGTGTAATAAACTTATTTCTTGGTTTAAAATTGCATCTTATCGCATTTTTAAGCACATATTTTTGCAAAATATAGTGTATATATGTATATAAAAATGTATCTTAATAAGGTAATACGACCTATGAATGACAAAAAATGTGTTCTCATACAAAACCAATTGTAATAAAGTTATTACATTATTACAACTGCTTATCGACCTGAATTGTAATAACGCCCGAAAGTGTAATAAACTTATTTCTTGGTTTAAAATTGCATCCTATCGCATTTTTAAGCACATATGTTTTCAAAATATAGTGTATATATGTATATAAAATATATATTAATAGGGCAATACGACCTATGAATGACAAAAAATGTGTTCTCATACATAGAACCTCAATTGTAATAAAGTTATTACATTATTACAATTGCGTAACAACCTGAATTGTAATAACGCCCGAAAGTGTAATAAACTTTTTTCTTGCTTTAAAATTGCATCTGATCGCATTTCCAAACACAGATTATTGCAAAATATAATGCATACATGGATATAATATATATATTAATAGGACAATACGACCTATGAATGACAAAAAGGTGTTCTCATACAAACTCAATTGTAATAAAGTTATTACATTATTACAATCGCGTGTCGACCTGAATTGTAATAACGCCCGAAAGTGTAATAAACTTATTTCTCGGTTTAAAATTGCATCTTATCGCATTTTTAAGCACATATTTTTGCAAAATATAGTGTATATATGTATATAAAAATGTATCTTAATAAGGTAATACGACCTATGAATGACAAAAAATGTGTTCTCATACAAAACCAATTGTAATAAAGTTATTACATTATTACAACTGCTTATCGACCTGAATTGTAATAACGCCCGAAAGTGTAATAAACTTATCTTTTGGTTTAAAATCGCATCTTATTGCATTTTCAAACACAGATTATTGCAAAATATAATGCATATATGTATATAAAATATATATTAATAGGGCAATACGACCTATGAATGACAAAAAATGTGTTCTCATAGAACCTCAATTGTAATAAAGTTATTACATTATTACAATTGCGTAACAACCTGAATTGTAATAACGCCCGAAATTGTAATAAACTTTTTTCTTGCTTTAAAATTGCATCTGATCGCATTTCCAAACACAGATTATTGCAAAATATAATGCATACATGGATATAATATATATATATATATATATATATTAATAGGGTAATACGACCTATGAATGACAAAAAGGTGTTCTCATACAAACTCAATTGTAATAAAGTTATTACATTATTACAATCGCGTGTCGACCTGAATTGTAATAACGCCCGAAAGTGTAATAAACTTATTTCTTGGTTTAAAATTGCATCTTATCGCATTTTTAAGCACATATTTTTGCAAAATATAGTGTATATATGTTTATAAAAATGTATCTTAATAAGGTAATACGACCTATGAATGACAAAAAATGTGTTCTCATACAAAACCAATTGTAATAAAGTTATTACATTATTACAACTGCTTATTGACCTGAATTGTAATAACGCCCGAAAGTGTAATAAACTTATCGTTTGGTTTAAAATCGCATCTTATCGCATTTTCAAACACAGATTATTGCAAAATATAATGCATATATGTATATAAAATATATATTAATAGGGCAATACGACCTATGAATGACAAAAAATGTGTTCTCATAGAACCTCAATTGTAATAAAGTTATTACATTATTACAATAGCGTAACAACCTGAATAACGCCCGAAAGTGAAATAAACTTTTTCCTTGCTTTAAAATTGCATCTGATTGCATTTCCAAACACAGATTATTGCAAAATATAATGCATACATGGATATAATATATATATTTATAGGGTAATACGACCTATGAATGAAAAAAAGGTGTTCTCATACAAACTCAATTGTAATAAAGTTATTACATAATTACAATCGCGTGTCGACCTGAATTGTAATAACGCCCGAAAGTGTAATAAACTTATTTCTTGGTTTAAAATTGCATCCTATCGCATTTTTAAGCACATATGTTTTCAAAATATAGTGTATATATGCATATAAACATGTATCTTAATATTTATTTATTTATTTATGTATTTATGTATTAATTAATTTATTTATTTGTAATAGTTAATTCATTCATTCACTCACTCACTAACTCACTCACACACTGACTCACTCACTTACTCACTCACTCACTCATTCATTCATTCATTTATTTATTTATTCATTCAGTCCACCGTGCGTTTGTTAGTTCGTTCGTTTGTGCGCTTGTGCGTTCATGCGTTTGTTCATTGGTTCGTTCATTCCTTTATTTATTAATTTATTAATTAATTTTGTTTTGAACTTTAAACCTTTATTAATTGATTAAATGCAATTCTTTTCTTTATAAATATCTGTGTGTAAAAAAATACTACACAAGAAAATGTTAGTATAAAAAAACGTTCCAAATTGAAATACCGTCAATAACTAAAAAGTATATATTTAATAGAAGCGCGATAAAACCATCACGGTCATTCATTAAGATGCTTAAAAGTATTAAATTGATACAATTATTTGCCATAATGTATGTCTATGTTCTTGTGTGTACATTCAAAACTTGTTCTTATGTAGAAGTCTTCAGGGAAATATCATTTGTGAAGTAATATTGGTGCTTTTCACAGTTAAATACAAGTTTAAACTGTCAAAGACGAGAACATATTTCAAGGCACGTTATGAAAGAACTAAGTAATTTATGCGCAAATTCGGTTTCTAATTTACAGCACATGCTGCATGTGAAATAAATATTCGCTAGCGAAATATCTAATGGGACAGAGACGCAATTATATTATATTCCTGTATACGGTTTTTAGTCTGAACTTATCTGTTCACCTTTAAGTAAGACATAAACTGCCTCCATGCTATGCGAATTAATTGTTTTATTATTTATTTAATTGTGTTCTTTGTTTCTTCCAGAAAATCAATTCTTCGACTTTGAGGTCGTCTATACTCTTCAATTTAAAAGTCAACGGCGCTATTTTCAGATGTTTATTTCAAAATTGGAATCCATGTTATTTTGCATATGCTGTATAAACAATACCCCCAATAAAACAGCGGAGGTCTGCACTGTGTATTAGCAACCCGCTGTGGTGATCCCTTTCTTATCCTTTTGAGCGTCAGGTTATCACACACAGATCAGAGATCGGCCGGTTCCCCTCATAACTTAGTCTGACTTAAATTTTCTGTCGTAAAGTATTGTGGTTATATTTTTCATTAAGAAAACGCAAGAAGTCATAAATGTATGATTAAAATGTGTGGAAAGACAACTGCGTCTTTACAACAAAATATTTATCGCTTCCATTATCGTAGTTAAGGTATGTTAACAACTATTTTAACAATTAATGTAATTTCATATCTTAAAAATAAAGACAGCCACACCTGAGTTAATTTATATACTTTTTTATATAAATTGCAACATAGAAAGGGTCAGTAAAATAAGCCGTGACATTTGTTTTCGAATTTTCGTATTGCGTAACAATAGAAATAACGGTTATCACCACTATTAAAAGCGGCCTAATCATATTTCGGGTCCGATTAACAGGAAATTGTAGCATAACACACCCACATCAAAAACCCTGTTAACACGAGATGTCATAAAGTACCCAAGACCCCCCTCCTGCTGCTACGAAACGATCAATTTTTAACCTTCATCCATCATTTATTTAATCATTGTTTTAACGTGGCAGCATAAACATAATATGCATATTATATAATATAAAGTACAAATAATCATAAAAAATATATCAAACATAAAATAAGAAATTAAAATAAAAAAATAAAAATGATGATGATGATGATGATAATGATGATAACATAATGATGATGATGCTGCTGATGATGATGGTGAAGATGATGATGGTGATGATGATTTTGATGAAGATGATGATTATGATGATGATGATGGTGGTGGTGGTGATGATGATGATGATGATGAATGTGGTTATGATGGTGGTGGTGATGATGATGATGATGGTGGTGATGATGATAATGATGATGATTATGATGATGATGATTATCATCATCATCATGATCATGATCATGATCATTATGATGATGATTGTTATGATGATGAACATGATGATGATGATGATGATGATAATGATGATGATGAAGATCATGAGGACGATGATCATGATGATGATGATGATAGTCTAAAGGCCTTATTATTAAAATTATTAAATAACGAACGAACGAAGTAACGAACCAACCAACTAATGAACCAACGAACAAACCAAAGGACAAAAAACGGACGGACGGACGGGCGAACGAACAAACAAATAATAAATAATTAAAAACATGAATCATTAAATAAATAAAAATGAATGAGTGAATGGGTTAGTGAATAAATGAATAAATTAATAAATGCAAAAAATGAAAAATAAAATCAATGAATAAATGAATAAATGAGTAAATGAATAAATGAATAAATGAATAAATGAATTAATGAATGAAAGAAAGAAAGAAAGAACGTGCGAACGAACGAACGAACCAATGAACAAATGCACGAACGCACAAAAACGCACGAACGAACGAAAAAACGAACGGACGGACGGACTGAATAAATGAATAAATAAATGAATGAACGAACGAACAAACAAACAAACGAACAAACGAACGGACAAACAAACTAACAAAAGAACGAATGAGCGAAAGAACGAACAAGCGAACGAAAAGAACAAACCGTAGAACGAACAAACAAATCAATGAACAAACGCACGAACTCACAAACGAACGAACGAGCGAACAAACGGACGGATGGATGAATGGATGAATAAATGAATAAATAGATAAATTAATAAATGAAAACAAACGAATCCCTAGTGTTTTCAAAATTATTAATCTATCGTACATTTGTCATGAATGACAAATAAACCACGCGGCAACAAGATTCAATTCAGTATTTATTATATTCAATCTCAAAATGTTCCGAATTCCTTAAATAAAATAAATATTTATAACCAATATTTAAATTCTTTATTGAGTTCAAGACCTAAATATGCATTTTCTTGCATTATTATTTTAATAAATAATCGAGAAGATCGCGATACCGTAGCCTATTCCGTTTTCATTCTGTTTAGTTATAGAACTTTCATCAAGGTTATCTATCGAAATGTTATGGCGTTAGCCTCTTACCCCATTCCAAATGGTATGATGGTAATACCATTGCCTGTCCGTACAACGTAATTCCGTTAACCTAAGGCCTGTTGAACAGAACAACTCGAGTCGTATCGGGTGAGTTACAACATTTTAAATAACTCTTTTGACCAGTAATTCTTTTAAGCTCAATTCAACAGTGAAAAATGCATCTTGTATCACTTTAAACCAAGAAATAAGTTTATTACACTTTCGGGCGTTATTACAATTCAGGGCGACACGCGATTGTAATAATGTAATAACTTTATTACAATTGAGTTTGTATGAGAACACCTTTGTTGTCATTCATAGGTAGTATTACCTTATTAAGATACACTTTTACATACATGTATACACTATATTTCGCAATAATATGTGTTTGAAAATGCGATAAGATGCAATTTAACACCAAGAAATAAGTTTATTACACTTTCGGTCGTTATAACAATTCAGGTCGACAAGTAATTGTAATAATGTATTACAATTGAGTTTGTATGTGAACACCTTTTTTGTCATTATAGGTAGTATAACCTTATAAATATACATGTTTTATATACATGTATACACTATATTTTGCAACAATTTGTGTTTGAAAATGCGATCAGATGCAATTTTAAACCAAGAAATAAGTTTATTACACTTTCGGGGGTTATTACAATTCAGGTCGACAAGCAGTTGTAATAATGTAATAACTTTATTACAATTATGGTTGTATGAGAACACCTTTTTTGTCATGCATAGGTCGTATTGCCCTATTAATATATATTTTATATACATGTATGCATTATATTTGACAATAATCTGTGTTTGAAAATGCGATAATATGCAATTTTAAACCAAGAAATAAGTTTATTAAACTTTCGGGCGTTATTACAGTTCAGGTCGACAATCAATTGTAATAATGTTATAACGTTAATACAATTGAGTTTGCACGAGAACACATTTTTTGTCATTCATAGGTAGTATTACCTTATAAAGATACATTTTCGTATACATGTAAACAATATATTTTGCAAAAATATGTGCTTGAAAATGCGATAAGATGCACTTTTTAAACCAAGAAATAAGTGTATTACACTTTCGGGCGTTATTACAATTCAGGTCGACGCGCGATTGTAATAATGTAATAACTTTATTACAATTGAGTTTGTATGAGAACACCTTTTTGTCATTCGTAGGTCGTATTGCCCTATTAATATATATATTATATCCACGTATGCATTATATTTTGAAATAATCTGTGTTTGGAAATGCGATCAGATGCAATTTTAAACGAAGAAAAAAGTTTATTACACTTTCGGGCGTTATTACAATTCAGGTTGTCACGCAATTGTAATAATGTAATAACTTTATTACAATTGAGTTTGTATGAGAACACATGTTTTGTCATTCATAGGTCGAATTACCTTATAAAGATACATTTTTATATACATGTATTCACTATATTTTGCAAATATATGTGCTTGAAAATGCGATAAGATGCACTTTTAAACCAAGAAATAAGTTGATTACACTTTCGGGCGTTATTACAATTCAGGTCGACACGCGATTGTAATAATGTAATAACTTTATTACAATTGAGGTTGTATGAGAACACCTTTTTGTCATTCATAGGTCGTATTGCCCTATTAATATATATTTTATATCCATGTATGCATTATATTTGGAAATAATCTGTGTTTTAAAATGCGACAAGATGCAATTTTAAACCAAGATTTTTTTTTTATTTCGCTTTCGGGCGTTATTACAATTCAGGTTGTCAAGCGATTGTAATAATGTAATAACTTTATTAAAATTGAGGTTGTATGAGAACACCTTTTTGTCATTCATAGGTCGTATTGTCCTATTAATATATATTTTATATCCATGTATGCATTATATTTTGCAACAATCTGTGTTTGGAAATGCGATCAGATGCAGTTTTAAACCAAGAAAAAAGTTTATTTCACTTTCGGGCTCTATTACAATTCAGGTTGTCACGCGATTGTAATAATGTAATAACTTTATTACAATTGAGGTTGTATGAGAACACCTTTTTGTCATTCATAGTTCGTATTGCCCTATTAATATATATTTTATATCCATGTATGCATTATATTTTGCAACAATCTGTGTTTGGAAATAAAATCAGATGCACTTTTAAACCAAGAAATAAGTTTATTACACTTTCGGGCTGTTATAACAATTCAGTTCGACACGAGATTGTAATAACGTTATAACTTTATTGCAATTGAGGTTGTATGAGAACACCTTTTTGTCATTCATAGGTCGTATTGCCCTATTAATATGTATATTATATCCACGTATGCATTATATTTGGAAATAATCTGTGTTTGGAAATGCGATCAGATGCAATTCTAAACCAAGAAAAAAGTTTATTACACTTTCGGTTGTTATTACAATTCAGGTTGTCACGCAATTGTAATAATGTAATATTTTTATTACAATTGAGGTTGTATGAGAACACATTTTTTGTCATTCATAGGTCGTATTGCCCTATTAATATATATTTTATATACATGTATGCATGATATTTGACAATAATCTGTGTTTGAAAATGCGACCAGATGCAATTTTAAACCAAGAAATAAGTTTATTAAACTTTCGGGCGTTTTTACAATTCAGATCGACAAGCAATTGTAATAAAGTTATAACTTTATTACAATTGAGTTTGCATGAGAACACATTTTTTGTCATTCATAGGTCGTATAACCTTATAAAGATACATTTTCATATACATGTATACACTATATTTTGCAAACATAGGTGCTTGAAAATGCGATAAGATTAACTTTTAACCCAAGAAATAAGTTTATTACACTTTCGGGCTGTTATAACAATCCAGGTCGACACGCGATTGTAATAATGTTATAACTTTGTTACAATTGAGGTTGGATGAGAACACCTTTTTGTCATTCATAGGTCGTATTGTCCTATTAATATATATATTATATCCACGTATGCATTATATTTTGAAATAATCTGTGTTTGGAAATGCGATCAGATGCAATTTTAAAGCAAGAAAAAAGTTTATTACACTTTCGGGCGTTATTATAATTCAGGTTGTTACGCAATTGTAATAATGTAATAACTTTATTACAATTGAGGTTCTATGAGAACACATTGTTTGTCATTCATAGGTCGTATTGCCCTATTAATATATATTTTATATACATATATGCATTATATTTTGCAATAATCTGTGTTTGAAAATGCAATAAGATGCGATTTTAAACCAAAAGATAAGTTTATTACACTTTCGGGCGTTATTACAATTCAGGTCGATAAGCAGTTGTAATAATGTAATAACTTTATTACAATTGGTTTTGTATGAAAACACATTTTTTGTCATTCATAGGTCGTATTTCCTTATTAAGATACATTTTTATATACATATATACACTATATTTTGCAAAAATATGTGCTTAAAAATGTGATAAGATGCAATTTTAAACCAAGAAATAAGTTTATTACACTTTCGGGCGTTATTACAATTCAGGTCGACACGCGATTGTAATAATGTAATAACTTTATTACAATTGAGTTTGTATGAGAACACCTTTTTGTCATTCATAGGTCGTATTACCCTATTAATATATATATATATATATATATATATATATATATATATATATATATATATATATATATATATATATATATTATATCCATGTATGCATTATATTTTGCAATAATCTGTGTTTGGAAATGCGATCAGATGCAATTTTAAACCAAGAAAAAAGTTTATTACACTTTCGGGCGTTATTACAATTCAGGTTGTTACGCAATTGTACTAATGTAATAACTTTATTACAATTGAGGTTCTATGAGAACACATTTTTTGTCATTGATAGGTCGTATTGCCCTATTAATATATATTTTATATACATATATGCATTATATTTTGCAATAATCTGTGTTTGAAAATGCGATAAGATGCGATTTTAAACCAAAAGATAAGTTTATTACACTTTCTGGCGTTATTACAATTCAGGTCGATAAGCAGTTGTAATAATGTAATAACTTTATTACAATTGGTTTTGTATGAGAACACATTTTTTGTCATTCATAGGTCGTATTACCTTATTAAGATACATTTTTATATACATATGTACACTATATTTTGCAAAAATATGTGCTTAAAAATGCGATAAGATGCAATTTTAAACCAAGAAATAAGTTTATTACACTTTCGGGCGTTATTACAATTCAGGTCGACACGCGATTGTAATAATGTAATAACTTTATTACAATTGAGTTTGTATGAGAACACCTTTTTGTCATTCATAGGGCGTATAACCCTATTAATATATATATTATATCCATGTATGCATTATATTTTGCAATAATCTGTGTTTGGAAATGCGATCAGATGCAATTTTAAAGCAAGAAAAAAGTTTATTACACTTTCGGGCGTTATTACAATTCAGGTTGTCACGCAATTGTAATAATGTAATAAAGTTTATTACAATTCAGGTCGTTATTACACTTCAGGTTGTAACAGGGCCAGGTCTCTTTGGATTGGGAAAAATCGGGGCATTTTAACCAAAATTTGGAAATTAGTTTTGTTGTTTATTTGCTAACAAATACTTCAAAAATGAGAATTAAAGTGTTTCAAATATTAAATTTTGTAAAGTGTAACTTGTATGGCTGGAGGGAGTTAACTTAATGTTGATAAAAAAATATATTTATTTTTTTAATTTTTGAAACCTTCAAATTTAAGGTCCCATTTTGGAAAAATATATACTTTTTTCCATTGGGCATTTCGGCCCATGTGTTTAAATTATGTTGAGATAAGAGTCTGAATTGTGGCCAATAATATCATTGAAAAAAATGATGGCAACAACAGTTAAGTCTTTAAATAAAATGGCAAAAACTTATTTTAAGCCAGTGGGAACCCTGCTTGATTTTTCAATATTCTTGGATGCAAGTCTCAATATTAAGAATATTATTATACGTGTGTACATGTTTCTATAAAGCAATTATTTGGAAATGCTAATGGTGTTTTGAAATGAAAAGATAAAAAAATAATATGTGTTTTAATGCTCATTATGAAGCAATTGTGAAAGCATTAATTAATGTTAGCATTATTTTGTTATAAATGAATATGAAGGAAAAAGGTGCAGTCACCAATAGACAAAAAATCTATTAACTACTTTCCAATCAGTAAAGAGGTTTTTGAAAAGAAAAAGGTTAACACGTAATTTAAGGTTTTGATTGCCTATTACTTACTAAATGTAGGCACCGTGCAAACATCTACGAACTACAAAACTACGTACCCCTACAGGCAACATGAACAGATCTACAGCTGGTCTCTCACATGCCGCCAGAAGTAGGATGGACACTGAGGCGAACAAATCCAGCACATACAACCATGTGTTGTGGGCAATCTGGTACCCAGGAAGGGCCTCGTGGCTTGCCGGATGTGTGAAGAACTTGTCGTTGTTCTCACCCTCTTGAAGGTATATGGCGGCTTCCTTAATATGACAGGGGGGGAGTATATGGTTTTTACTTATTACAAAAGCTTAAACATAGCAAAATCTGGGTTCATTAATACGAACATATTCCATCAAATGAATTTATGTAGAAATATTCAATGGGGCTCAAAATCTATAAATCCAGTGAGTACCATTTTTTCCCTGTAACTGTTTACAAAATTTTGGACAAGCAATTTTTGTTTGTCAATTTTGGGGCTTTTATTCAGCCCGATGTTAAAAGGTATAAATACTGTTTCCAAAAAATCTGCCTAAACTTCTTTCTCCTTTGTTAAAAAAATGTAACATTTATTTAATTTTAATTTTCCTATGCAGCTCTATTTGTTGACCATTAGTAAATATAATATTGAACACGCTTCTTCTCAATATTAAAGTATTTGTTTGCAAAAAATATAATACACACATTTCCCACTATGTCATTTATTTACAATTGAAAGGGCCTCAGCCCATACCCAATGTATTGAAAGACTGATAAAAAACCTTTCACCTTAATAAGAGTCTATAAAAATTAAATTGTTCACCAGATGATTCAGTTTCCAATTTAACTCAGTGCCTGTGTGTGCATGTCCCTCTGGGTTACGTTCATCTAAACAGAAAAAAGGATTAAGTTATGTATGCTTTACAAGACTAACAAGCATTACTTAGTCATTTTTACTATACTAAACACTGAGAGCTTTTTTCCTTGCTTCAAGATGGAGCCCCTTTTTATGGCAATATAGGGGGTGGAGACGAGTGGAATTAAATGCAGGTTTTTTTTTTACATTTTGGAAAACAATTGCTTAATAAATAATAACCATGGAATTATATCACACTAGAACATTCTAAAAATTACAGAGCCTAAAGTTAAAATGCATGACCTTAAACTTTCCATTGATACATTGATCTTGCACTGTTAAGCATGGGATTTGTGAGCGGCACATGGCCTTGTCAACAGGAATAACAGGAAATAATATTAAAAACCTACCGACAAGTTTAAGTTTATTAGCCAGGGGTTTTTATCTGATTTGGGGGAAAGGGCCTGGCCTTTTTTGAGGGGAAAAAAATCGCGCGAAACGTCGAATTTTGGGGGAAAAAATTGTGCGAAAAGCTGGATCTTGGGGAAAATAAGCAAAGTCTAAAATAATCAATTTAACATATTTTACTGTTTTTAAAACAAATTCAAGGCAACAGATAATTTAATTATGCAAGATTTTTCTAGTTCCTACAGTGGATCAGGATAACTTATATATTTAAAGGAAAAAAAAAAAAAAAAAAAATATTATTTTTTTTTTTTTTAGGGGAAAATGAAATCTAGGGGAAATTTTACCAGCTGAGGGGAAAAAAAATCCGAGGGGAAAGGGCCGATTTTTGGCGGGTCCCAAAGAAGGAAAAAAATCCCTGTTAGCATTAACATTTATGACACCTGACTTCAGGGCTTTTTTTCCTTCTTTGCGAGTGGCCCTGGAAGGACATTTTAAAATGTTGATAGGGACAATTCACAAACCTAACATGGCCGTGAATTTTTTACAAAATTGGCCGTTTTTCACAATTTTAACAATTTCACGACTCAGTTTTTCACAATTTTAAGAAGTTCGCGACTCAATTTTTCACAATTTTGAATAGTTCACGACTCAATTTTTCACAATTTTGAAAAGTTCGCAACTAACTTTTTCACAATTTTAAAAAGTTCGCGACTCATTTTTTCACAATTTTAAAAAGTTTGCCACTCATTTTTTCACAAAGTGAGGGGGCCAGGGCCGCTTCACAAACTAAGGAAAAAAAGCCCTGGACTTTGAAATGTAACTGGCCAAAGGGGAAGGGGATAATGTATGACAAACAACCTCTTACCGTGGCGAATTTTAACCCAAAGTTACCGGTATACAGAAATCATTCCAGGCATGAAAGCTACTCAGAGGTAACTAAAATGCATTTATATGACCTGGAATTGTGACCTTGATCTCTGATGAAGGATCATAAGAATAAAGAGCCACACAACGTCTGATCTAACGAAATAATAATCCAAAGTTATATTTAGATCCTAAAGGCATGTAATTGTTAAATAGCAGACACCCAAATGCATGACCTTTAGCTTGAATTGTGACTCTGACCTTTGATCATGAAGCAAAGGTTTGTACGTGAAACATCATTTGAGTATGGGAAATAATATTGCAAAATTATATTAAAATCCTTCCATGCATCATTAAGTTGCAGAGCAGAAATGAAAATTCCTTATTTTTGCCCTAAAAATGACTAGAAGAATGTAAATTCTTTGCAACAAATCTAGGCATGGGAAAAAATAATATGTAGCAATAAAATCCTCCCTGGATGAAAAGGTTTCACAGAAGAAAGAATTAAAGTGGATGAAAAGGTTACACAGTAGACACAAAATCTAGATAGACAGACGTCCATCCATCCATCTATTGATGAATGGTGCATTAAAAGCCCTTGCTTTACAAGTTTCATATACCATCAAAGAACGTTGTCTTAACACCTCAACCATACCGAATTACAAGAGCACATGAGTTTGATCTACATCCAGCAATTGGGTCTGAAAACCTCAGTATTACCGTAGCAATTTCACCAATTAAAAGCTATTTAAGTAATGGTAAGTGATAAAATCAACAAATAAAACAAGGAGGGGATCTTAAAATGTTTGGTTATTCAACTTTTATTTGGAAGCCACATATGGCCTCATGGTACAATATATAGACTATGGCTGCAATGGTCCAACTTCCTTTTACACCTTAGCACCCACTAGTTTGTCTCATTTGACATCTACGAGAAGAACGTGGTGGAGCTCAAACCAAAAGGTAATGGAACTTTTAAACTGCAATTTCCAACTTATACCCTGCCCTGTTCAAATCCTCGTGAAGCACATTAGCTCGATAAAACTCAAATAGTTTTGCACATTTAGTGGCGAGTAATCTGTCTGCTAAGATTTTAAATGGGTGCTGGACGTTTCGTGCCACTACCAGTTCGTGCCACTGATATTTGTGTAGGAGGGCATTGGACGTTTCGTCCCACTGATATATAAGCGGATAGGTGTGAATAATACCGTATAGGTGTGAATCATAACGGGTAACTTTCGCACCTTTGATTGTAACATCTGTTCAATGTTAAATCAACATTGTTTTATTTCAAGATTATTTATTCAGTTTAAAAGTATTCTGCGATTTCAAGATTTATTTTTAATTACATGAACAAAAATGTTTAAGAGTCAATTTACATGCTTCTTATAATACATTAACAATATCTAGATTGATAACATAAATATATTCAAACATTTTCAATAAATTTACATTACCGGTATATTATTACAAGAAACGAAACAAGATTTACTATACTCTTTTATATTATACATTAACAATATCAAAAGGGAATGCATACATACATTTTAACAATATCTAGATTGATTACATAAATATATTAAAACATTTTCAATAAATTAACATTATATTCATTACACAGTTTGAATCATCATTAAAGCGGTGAGCTGTTTACTAATTGGTCCGAGTCGGTAATTCATTGTTTGCTAATAACTTAAAGGCACTTACCGCTAATTGATAGTTTGTGAGTCGATAGTAAAGCATAAGCTTTTCCTACAAGTAAAAGACCAACTTCATTTTATTAGGTCTTTATTGAATAAAATGTATTATTGTTCATTTGTGTTATATTATTATTTATGTATATAGTGCATACACATGAAGCATAAAAAATAACAGCACTTCATGTTTTATATTTTTTAAACATAATGAACTATGCACAAATATTTTTTATTTTATTTTTACATACACATACCCGGTACACATGATGCATACAAAATAACAACACTTTATGTTTTATATTTATTGAACATAACGAACTATGTACACATATTTGTATACTAACAATAAATCATTTTATTTTTGTTATTTATAATTATAATTGTTAACATTGTTGTAATTTTCTACATAAATGTACACCCCAATATCATTCACACCTATACGGCATTATTCACACCTATCTGCCTATATAGTATCAGTGGGACGAAACGTGTAGCGGATCCGTGGTCTGGTGGTAACACACTGGCTTCACAATCCAGAGATCGCTGGTTCGATCCCCCGCTGCACCTAACCTTCTAACTCGTCTTTCGCATGAGACGTTAAACCGAGGTGCAGTGTACTAGGTGCTATACACCGGGCACTAAAAGACCCAGGGTCACCTCTGGAACTGGGTGTCTCCTGTATCTTGCACTATCCCCCGTAACCAACTAACACGTCTTTCTGGGGGCGATGGCCATATGGGAGACAATCCCGGTGCACTCGATAAAAATCAAAAAAAAAAAAAAAAACGTCTACCCCTTTTCCACACAAATATCAGTGGCACGAACTGGCAGTGGCACGAAACGTCCATAAACCATTTTAAATTGCATCAAAGTAGAACACTACGTCTTTATCATTATTGTCTTTCATTATAAGGCCTCTATTTGATTATGAACACATTATAAACTATAAAGAAAAGTAAATATGAACCAACTTAATGAGTAAATTTCGGGGTATTCTGTGTTCAAATCATCTAGAATCAACTGTCCAATGTCCGCGAACTCCGCCATTTATTGCACTCTGGATCAGCAGACGATTTATTTCATAAGCCTATCTTACGGAGGAATCCGAGATAGCCGATGTATCACGATTGGTTACCAGACAACTCGCCCCAAAGCCAACTCGCCCCAGGACAAGTCGCCCCGAAAATCTGGACAAGTCGCCCCAAATATATTGGACAACTCGCCCCAATCGAAAGACAACTCGCCCCAAATAAAAGACAACTCGCCCCAAATTAAATGACAGCGTGCAACGAAATATTTTGTCATATATAATACTCTTTGTGAAAAAAATGTATTAAATAACATTTTTGACTTTAAAAGGAATGCTGAATACACAAAACGAATAATACATGGGGAAAAAAATAAAAATAGAAATGTGTTATATTCATAATTTTATTCATAATTTATAACAATTACAGACTCACGATACTAACATTTGTTTTTATTGAAAACATACAAAGCATCAATTTTAGCATATTAAATGAAATAAATAACACAG
The DNA here is from genome assembly GCF_020536995.1 of Dreissena polymorpha. Classification (NCBI taxonomy): domain Eukaryota; kingdom Metazoa; phylum Mollusca; class Bivalvia; order Myida; family Dreissenidae; genus Dreissena; species Dreissena polymorpha. Next base: position 65,648,886 of record NC_068355.1, on the reverse strand, counting down.
ATTTATGAATGAAAAGACAATTCAAAATATTATCAAACATTTCCATTTATTAACTCATTTTAAAAATAATTTTAAAACACAGTTTGTAATGAGCCTTGATGAATAAATCAAACATTTCAAACATCCGTAATAATTAACACAAACTTTCACAAAATATTATCAAACATTTCCAACATCTTTAATACTTTTAAAACATTACAAACACAGGCTGTAATGAGCCATGATGAATATTATTAAACATTTCAAACATCCGTAATAATTAAACACAAACTTTCACACAGAAACAAGCTTTTAAACACAATGGTTGAAACATTTCTAACAATCAGAAGAAAAAAAACAACAAATGAGCAATAATTTATTTCAATTCAATCTAGCAACTTTCAGGCAGGCATTTGGTCCGTAAATGATGAATATTATCAAACATTTAAAAAATATAATAATGGTAAAACATTACAAACACACAGTAACTTTCACACACAAACAAGCTTTTCAAAAACAAGGGTTGAAACATTTCCAACAATCAGAAAGACATCAAATGAGCAACGTTCATGCATTTGGTCCATAAATGCCAATGCATTTCCTCAGTAGGCCGTTGACTGACAATTCTCCGCTCTCGTACGCTTCCCACAGCTTGAAGATTTTTCCCTGGAGAGACGTGTTCTTCCTTCGTTGTCGCCTGGATAGCTTTCCTTCTGATACCATCTTCACCTGTGTTGGGAGAAGGGAAGCCTCTTCACAAAGAAGGGTCAGTAGTAGGTAAATTAAATTATTAAATAAAAGGTTAATGTAAATTCTTATCATAAATATAAAATGCACATTTTATCATAATTTTCAATCATTTCAGCAGATAGTAATGTTCAATACTAAGGATTTATACAAACGTTTAAAATATATTTGTACTGACAAGTAAAAAAAACTGTAAACACATTCAATATTACACCATGAGCAATAGTTTAAAGCGGTATACATCACCCAAATAACGCAAAGATAACGGTGTCAAATAATGATGAGAAATTGGGTGAAATATTTGGGTTTTCTTTATGTACGAAATATTGACAAGTATATCAGTAGCGAGTATGCAAACATATCGTTTATCGTTTATTCTTATGACTTTATTCTTACGATAGAAATTAAAAAGGATAATATGTATATTCAAATAATGTATATATGCAATGTTAAGATAAAGTCTGAACAATTAATAATGGGAGGTATTTACAAAACTAAGACCTGGTTAAGATTTATTTAAAGTAGCAAACACACTCAGGGTGGGGTATAATTGGAATCAATAACATGGAAAGTCAGACCTGATTAAATTTCAAATAAGAACACATTGAGTCCAGAGTCGGCATATAGATACGAGATTATACCAATCAAAAGTTTAAAGGAAAAATATGCAAATTAATTTGGGGACAAAATGGGGATGTTTGGAAGGAGAGGGCACTCCGCGGTTGGGTTAGCGTTTAGACTTGGAGGTGTACGGATCGAGAAAGATACGATCATGTAGCTATCAGACTGTATTTGTATAACCGAAAATATTAAGTATGTTAGACATTAAATTGGACTAGAAACTGATATGTGGTGTTGTTGAATATTTTATCCTATATTATGCAGAGAAATTAAAATAAATAGAGAGGGACCGACTGGTCCCATGCGCGGCACGAGAAAATGGTAGTTAATGCAAAACTCGTCATCTTGGCATTATGCGCATGATGAGATATCGAATGATAGGCTACACACTGGTAATTTAAGAGTAATGAACATTGTTAGTAACTACGTGTCACCTATGAACTATGAACGATTACGGGACAACGGTCCAGTGACTTCTGACATTTATCTGAAAGGTTTTATGATCGTTATCAGGTCGTAAAACACATCTGTAATGTGTCACCGGATTAACGGACATCAGTTGATTACCCGATAATATGCAAGTATCCAACAATTTAGATTCATTATTTATGGGGAAACAAAAGCTGCCTGACCTAAAAAATGTAAGACACAACAAATAATTATATTATAAGTTTACTTACCAGAATCACAGCCTATGTGTTGCCATCGCTCGCAGGCATCGCAAGAAACAGCACGTTGCCTCTGCCCAACTGTCTTTCCACAATGTATACAATTTGCCACTTCTGCCATTGCAGAAACACAAACACAAAACTAACTAACACTAGAAAATTATTGTATCCGACATCAAATAAGCACATATATGTTTGAACACATGGCAGATGCACTGAAACCCACACAACTATATAGCAATCGTATTCCAAGTCACAAATAGTATTGTCCGACACAAACAAAACACATACTTTGGGCTCATTCAGATACCCTCTTTATATATAGTCAGCCCTTATAATTACTTTGCAAACAGCATTGTTGTCTGGTTAAGCGTGTTACCTTATTTATTCTTTAATCACGCCAAACTGTCATACCGTTTGTCTTATTAATAAATCTTTGACCAGACAATGAAAGCATGCCGGCTTAATTAATTTTCGTCAATTCACACGTTTTCAAAACATAACTAACACAAAGACATTCCATTATTATTTAATTAATTCAAACTATCATACAAAATGTCTCATTAAACAATCTTTGAACAGAAAATGAAAGCATGCCGTCAAAATAAACGTTTAACATTTCACACGTTTTCAAAACAAGACGAACTAAATGGGGCTTATTTTAATAAACACAATCATAAAAAAGCTAATAACAATTTATTACTAAAAGCAATCCGGTATGTAAACAATTATTGAATTACAAAGTTTTACAATATGAAATGAAAAAAAAACATCATACAACTACATTTCCTAAAAACAATAATCACGAATATTAATACATTAAACTTAACAAATTTTATATGAACAAAATTTCTATAATACTATATATAAGAAACAAAATTGGGGCGAGTTGTCTTTCGATTGGGGCGAGTTGTCCAACATATTTGGGGCGACTTGTCCAGATTTTCGGGGCGACTTGTCCTGGGGCGAGTTGGCTTTGGGGCGAGTTGTCTGGCTCCCATCACGATTGCATTTATTGTTGCAATCGCGATCGGTACTCATCGACAAATTCCGTAAGTGTGTTCGATTAAAATAGTGCGGCGTATACATTCCTGTTATCTTTTTCTAGAGCATTGGTCATTTTGGTGTATTTTTTCCAATATATGTGTTGTTTACAAAGAAATGACCCACTTTAAGTTTATTCTTATAATATTAGTTTAAAATGATCAAAACACTTATGTAGCTGCGCTATGGTACTATTTGTTGCCTAGCATTAATATCAAACAAAACAGGTGTTGTCAGGTGCGAAAAATGGCCGAGGAAACGTAATGATAAGAGGTCGAATACAGATTTTTCTTTGAAATCAAACTAAATAACAGAAAATTAGATCAAAAGTAAACTGAATAAAGAGTGGCTGCTTGTTACGATGTGTGAACTTGCATATCAACTGAGATCAATTTACTAATATTTCTTCTTATATTTGTGAACTGAAGTTGCCAAAGCTAAAGACAAAATGGCGACAGCAGCGATGGCAAGGACGATGACTGAAACGATCGGTATAGAACCAACTCTGCAGATGAAACTACAGATGCCTAGCCTGCAGTCAAAGAATGGTGAGAGCAATAACAAACTCAGAAATAGGTTAAGGCTGGATCCATCTCGTGCTTTGGAACCAGGCAGAAAGAAGATAGCAACAATTGAGGCACAGAGGATTATGTCAGTCTTTGAAGACACAATTATGAAGTCTGAGGTTGTTACTCTATTACCATCTATTGTAGATAATCTAGATAGGTTTCGTGTAAGCTTTGGCAGTGAGCTGTCAGACCTCATTGAACATCATGGTGTTGTTCTTGGCAGTTATGAAGACATTAAAAGGGCGCTTGACAAACAGTTTCTTAAGAATGCTAAGAAGTCAAAAGTCGGTGAACAGAAAACAGCTTCTCCACCAGTATATACTGAAGATGAACCAGAAGGCAACCAGATGCTTGATGATATGGATCCAGCTGCAGCAGTGGCCGTCACTCCATCACAGAAGTCTGGATCAAGGTCCGTGTCTCGATCTAGTGGCGGCAGTTACCAGGATAGGCCCTCAAGCACAGGCAGTGTTGGTTCCAACTTCAGCATGGACAGCCAGATTGAAAGAACAGTACGAAGCTTGACAATGGTTGCACAGCAGATCAATACATCCAGCAAGAACATTTTGCGAGGATTCCAGGCCAATCCGTCAGCACTAAATACTGTGAAACAGGAATATGGGAGACGTGGACAGTCTGCTAGGGCGTTCATTACCTACATGAATGAACTTAAGGATATTCTAATGAATAAACTTTTAACTACCCCTGAAGAAGAAAAGGAGAGGATGAACTACCTTCAAGAAATATCGACAAGAGAGCGTAATAATGCATCGATTATTGAAAAACTAGAAGCTGAGCTTAAAGCTGCCCAGGATGATAAAGATGAAGAGGTATATTTACTTAATATACTGTGAAAACATTTATTTTCGTCAGCACGAAATTTAGTCCTTTTTAAAAAAATGACTATTTCGTAAGCACTTAAATTCTTCCATTTCTGGTTTGGAAAAAAAAGCGTCCGATTTGTTTGTTATGTTTGTAATACATGTAATACGCGGTTTCCAAAAAATCGTGCTGGGGAAAGAGGGGTGACACTTGGTAGTCACTTGCAGGAGGTGGGCCTTGTTTGGCATATGCCTTTTAACAAGTCTGTTATTTCAGGTGATAGTAACTATCCCTTATTATTTTATGTCATTGACATGTTCTTTGTTATGATTAGCGGATAAGTGGGACTGAATAACCGTTTACGAGTGTTTTAAACAACGAAGCCAATTGCCAATTAGTCTTTTTCCATAACAATCACGGACAACCAAACACAAATCAATATGTTCTTTATTAATTTGTAATAAAAGCGCAGAATATATTTCAGTCAGGTGTTGATCTTAATTGTCATATTTTAATTGCGTTTAATAGTATTGTCTTTAATCCGGATTTGCCGTGTGTTGGCTGTATAATCTGCAATACCCCTGAAAAACACAATACACACAATGGGTACTAAAGTTGTTAACAATTAGGGCTAATCAACACTATTATACCTAAACGAAGTCGACGCATTCGATACAGCCTTATTGCATTCGCGTTTTACAGGAAATGTCAGTTGTCAGTACACTGTATAACGTACACCCCTTTGTGTCAAAACCGGATTTAACTTGAGTGTGAAAAGTTGACTGTTTCATGTTCTTCAATACCATCCGGGTATCTGTACAATAAGTATACCAGTCTACAAACAAGGTGCATCTGGGTATCTGTACTATAAGTATACCAGTCTACGAACAAGGTGCGCAGTAGGGGATCCGTGGTCTAGGGATAACACACTGGCTTCACAATCCAGAGATCGCTGGTTCGATCCTCCGCTGCACCTAACCTACTAACTCGTCTTTCACATGAGACGTTAAACCGAGGTGTAGTGTACTAGGTGCTATACATCGGGCACTAAAAGACCCAGGGTCACCTCTGGAACGGGGTGTCTCCTGTATCTTGCACTATCCCCCGTAACCAACTAACATGTCTTTCTGGGGGCGATGGCCATATGGGAGACAGTCTCTGTGCACTCGTTAAAAACAACAACAACAAGGTGCGCACTTCTGCATATGGGTATTCGGACGATCAAAAAATTGACCTACGGTTTAGCGTTCACGCGGTCGAACGCATTTAGCAATATAACTCGTTTTTTTCCACTGTTTCTTTACTTGCAAAAAATACTAGTGGCTTATAATTTACCTTGCAATCTTTTTTTCTCGCATTTTGCGAGTGTGCGAGTGTTAATTTCGAACCCTGTGTATATGCATGGATTACGCTGGATTTAAATGCCTCATGCCTACGGTAATTCAGTCTTTTTTGTTTCAAATATGGGACATGATTGTTCGTTTAATTTTAAAGGTTACGATACTGTCCGGTAATCTAGTCCTTATAAACAGACTCCCAGAGCCTTTGATAATTTTTTCTATGGCGGCTCTGGCATCAGCAACCCATTGGGTTATAAAGCTGATAGTTGAATAATTGCAACTATCGGGTAATCTTGCGCAGTTAAGGGTCAATTGGTTTAAAAACATGTCCTTTTACAAATTGACAACATAATATCTTAATGTATTATAAAAATAAGAATTTGATGTGCTTATTAACACAAAAATATCTCATTAATTCAGTGAAGAACTGTCCAATTTGATTTCAAAACAAGCATGACTCAACTCATTTTCAAACTGTCACAGTGTCCGGTAATATTGCGCACTTGGTGTAATGACCTCATTTAGGCAAAATTGTAGACATATGGTGTCCAATTAATGCCAAAATACATTCCAGAAAATTATTTAAAAATTTAGTTTGTAGAACCATTCAAATTTAATGTTTTGGTGATGATGGTGGTGGCATTCTGTTGACTGTAGCAAAAGAAACAATAAAAATATAAAATGATTGATTTCTAGCGTTAAAAATGTTTATGCATAACAGGTTTAATTTTACCACGATCATGCTTCCATAGTTTACAGAAAATATCAAAACTAGGCCATTGGGCATGCGGAGACCATACCAAATTTGGATTGACAGAATGGCGGGAAATAATGACAATGTCGTCTGATGCGATATATTTTCAATGGCCAAAAAATACCATAACTGATCAGATATTGTGCAATGGAATGCTAATTTACACGTTGGATTTATGAATTCTAATTCAGGGTTCGCCAAAACTTGAAAAATCTGTCAGTCATTCGGACTGACAGACTTGAAATTTTTGTCAGTCCGAATCAGTTTCTGTCAGTCCCACTGTCCGACTAAACTATAACAGCAAAACACAACAAAAGAGAGTACCTTTTTAGTGTTTATAGGTTTTGATCACATTAAAATACAATAAAAACATGTCCAAAGTCGATATAATTAAACAATTATTATATTAATAATAAACCACATATAAACCAAAGGTAGTCTTATTCGACTTCTTTTTGTCAAACTGTTTTTAGCCTGCACAGCTCTACAAATCCGTGTTCTTGAAAAGTTAGGGTGACATCCAATCAAGTTTGACTTAATCTCACACACCCATTCACACTACTTTGGATGACTTCAATTTCTGTTAATTAGCCGATTTCACAAGTTCTAAAACAACACCTATTGTTAAAATATTTTCTCTTAGCTGACGTGGTAGTCCAAATTTTTGACGCTCTTAAATATTAAGCTACTTTTTATATGGGTAATAGTTCCAAAGAATTTAGCCCATATAAAAAGTATCTCTAAATTCTTTGCGCGTCTTATAAATAAGACTAGCTGAGGTGGTTGATTTCCAGGTTCAATTAAATAAATGTCTTTCACACCTATTTCTTGATAGAAAGGCCCATGAAAATTACCACCATCTATTCTTGTTGTCTGAAATAACACAAAACATATTGCTACAAACTATCAACAACAAATCAAAACATAAATATCCCTATGTCCGAATTTAAAATATCCGAAACATAGTACATCGGGTGAATAATCTAATTTTGATTTCAGAAATTGTTGGTGTGTAAATTTAAATATATCCTTTCCAGAACAATATAATAATGAAACTATTTAACAGAAATGCTCACAATTGCCTGTTGAAACAAGTTTTCATGTGGTTTTTGTTGTGGAGAAATTAAATGGAACAAATAAAATGGCGGACGCACTCGGTTGCTTTTTTTTAACAAAGACCGTTGATTTTGAACTCACATGTGATAGTCAATTCTAATCCAACTTTAAACATCAAAACATCAAAATGAAGGTAAGAAAAAAAGGATTTTGACAGAAGTTTAATAAAAAGCATTTACCTTTTATTTATCCAATAGCATATTATACACTTTGAGTGATCTTTTTGAAACCATTTTTCATCCGATTGTGTCGGTCAGTCGGACCGATTATCTTAAATCACTTGTCGGTCCTAAGAAAATTTGCCGGTCAGGACCGGCGGACCGACGGTTTTGGCGAACCCTGCTAATTATTAAGTATGAAAACGCTAAAGACTGCAGGAAATGTGTGATTCATGTCGAATTTATCGTAAGTATGTCAGTGTTTACGATACGTGTATGATGTATAAAGATGACGCAACCGGTGTTAAAATGTAAAAATCAAATTTTTATTTTGCATGGAATACGTACATTTGGAATCCGTTAATTCTTAAAAATGTGAAATTTCATCTTTCATCACTAAAAAAAACATTATTGTCGCAACTGCGGAGTGCGCAAGATTACCTGACGCGCAAGATTACCGGACTTAACTGTATCTATAAAAAGTTCCTTATTGTCAGATTCCTTTATATTTATCGTATTTAAAACACTTATTTTACATTATTTAGACCTATGACACTTCTGATTTAAATGTTTCACTTTCCTAAAATATTTTAACACAAACCATGTAATCAAAAATCAAAATAAATATATTTAGCCTTTAAAAGTACAGTTTAATTGATCCAATTAACCGTGCATACAGGGAAAAAATAATGAAAATATATTAAGAACTTGATTATCATTGATTTGATTTTTATTTGTATATCTTTAGATAAGAAAAAAGAACGATGTTATTAGAGGCCTGCAAGCTGATCTTCGCCAGATACAGAAGTTTTCTGAAGATCACATTCGTAGAGTTAACTCAGAGGCAGACAAACAGAAAGCTGCAGACAAGAAGAATAGCGAAGGGAGAAAACAGAGACTTCAGCAGGAGTTGGCCCAACTTCAGACTGAGAAACAAAACCTTGTAACTGAGCACAGAGAAAATGAGCAAGATCTTCGAAAGGTAATATAAATGCAGTTCTGTAGTTTGGTTCTTGTAGTCATTATAATTAAGCTATTGTAATTTGATAGTTTTTTCCAAGTCTGCAGTCTTCGGGCAAATTTTTAGAGCACATGTCCAATTTATCATATAATGTATTCAACTTATTTAATGTGCTTATTGCCTAACTATATAAATCCAAAATATCAGGGTTGTCATTATTAACTGATTGCCGATCGAATTCATTGGTTAAAATGGCCAGAAAATCGGTTGTTTTTCCCTAATCTTTAAAATTGCGATCGGAAATTTTGATCATGCAAACCGACAATAATTGACGAGGAATAACCATACTATAGTAGAGGGACGCCTGGTCATTCTATCAGTCCATTAACTACGCCTAAGAGCTACTGTTTTCAATGAATTTCTCAGCGAGTGGCCAATATTAATTTTTCCAGCTGTCTTCTTGGTAAGCACGTCAACCAATCAGCGCTCAGGCAGCCGAATACACGCCAACCCCACTTGAAATTGTATCAAATAGCTGTACATTTCACAGATTATTACTTACCGTATCTCAACGAATGTTGCACTGTATAGCGTAATTAACTAGTTTTTAGCTCCACTGGCCAGAGGCCAGCGGGGCTTATGTCATGGTCCTGTGTCCGTCGTGCGTGCGTCTGTGCATGGGTTAACTTTTCCTTAAAACATCTTCTCCTAAACTACTGGTCCAATTCTGATGAAATTTCACAGGAATGTTCCTGGGGTGAACTTCTTTCAAATTTGTTCAAATTATGCCCCTGGGGTCAAATTTGACCCTGTTTGGGGTCACAAAAATGAAAATTTGCTTATATAAATCCTATTTTGTGAAAACTTTCAAAATCTTCTCGTCCATAATCATTGGGCCTATGGCTATCAAATTTGGTATGTAGAGACATCTAATAGTCCTTTACCAAATTTCTTCAAATAATGCCCCTGGGGTCAAATTTGACCCTGCCCTGGGGGTCACAAAATTGAACATATGCTTATATATGGCCTATTTTGTGATAACTTTCAAAATCTCTTCTGTAACCATTGGGCCTAGGGCTATCAAATTTGGTATGTAGAGACATCTAATAGTCCTCTACCTAATTTATTCAAATTATGCTACTGGGGTCAAATTTGACCCTGCCCCGGGGGTCACAAAATTGAACATATGCTTATATAAGGCCTATTTTGTGAAAACTTTCAAAATCTTCTCATCCATTACCATTGGGCCTTGGGCTATCAAATTTGGTATGTAGAAACATCTTATAGTTCCTCTACCATATTTCTTCAAATTTGACCCTGCCCTGGGGGTCACAAAATTGAACATATGCTTATATAAGGCCTATTTTGTGAAAACTTTCAAAATCTTCTTGTCCATAACCATTGGGCTAAGGGCTATCAAATTTGGTATGTAGAGACATCCAATAGTCCTCTACAAAATTTCTTCAAATTATGCCCCTGGGGTCAAATTTGACCCTGCCCCGTGGGTCACAAAATTGAACACATGCTTATATAAGGCCTATTTTGTGAAAACTTTCGAAATCTCCGCATTCATAACCATTGGGCCTAGGGCTATCAAGTTTGGTATGTAGAGACATCTAATAGTCCTCTACCAAATTTCTACAAATTATGCCCCTGGGGTCAAATTTGACCCTGCCCCGGGGATCACAAAATTGAACTTATGCTTATATAAGGCCTATTTTGTGAAAACTTTCAAAATCTTCTCGTCCATAACCATTGGGCTTAGGGCTAATAAATTTAGTATGTAGAGACATCTTATAGTCCTCTACCGAATTTCTTCAAATTATGCCCCTGGGGTCAAATTTGACCCTGCCCCGGGGTCACAAAATTGATCATATGCTTATATAGGGTCTATTTTGTGAAAACTTTTTAAATCATTCTGTCCATAACCATTGGGCCTAGAGCTACCAAATTTGGTATGTTGTGACATCTTATAGTCCTCTACCAAGTTTTTTCAAATTATTCCCCTAGGGTCAAGTTTGACCCTGCCCTGAGGGTCTCCATAAATTTGTGAAAACTTTAAAAATATTCTTGTCCATAACTGTATGGCATAGGGCTACCAAATTTGGTTTGTAGTGACATGTTAAAGTTCTCTTCTTAGTTTGTTCAAATTATGCCCCTGGGGTCAAATTTGAAACTGCCCAGGGGGTCACAAAATTGAATATATGCTTATAAAGGTCTTATTTTTTGAAAACTTTCAAAATCTTCTTGTCCATAAACATAGGGGGTAGGGCTACCAAATTTGGTATGTAGTGGCATCTTATAGTCCTCTACCAAGTTTGTTCCAATTATGCCCCTGGGGTCAAGTTTGACCCTGCCCAGAGGGTCACAAAATTGAACATATGCTTATATAAGGCCTATTGTGGGAAAACTTTCAAAAATCTTCTTGTCCATAACCGTATGGCATAGGGCTACCAAATTTGGTATGTAGTGACATGTAATAGTTCTCTTCTTAGTTTGTTCAAATTATGCCCCTGGGGTCAAATTTAAAACTGCCCAGGGGGTCACAAAATTGAATATATTCTTATAAAGGGCTTATTTTGTGAAAAGGCTCTATAAAGGTGAAGATCCGTAATTATTTACCGATTTTTAAATATTTTTTTTCATATTTTATTTATAAAGGTTATCAAAAAACATTATATATGCTATTGGACATTACAATAAAAAATAAGCAATACAACTTGTTTTGAGCTCAAAATAAAGTGTCCCTTAAGTCAATTGTGTTTACAAACAATCAGTTTATTTACATCGCTGTTTACTCGGAAAAGAGAAAGTGAAAAAGACTCAGGTCATCAAAAATATAACAATGGTTTTTAACTTTTTTCGGTATCACCCACAAAGTAGGTCTCTTCTAAATGGTTAAAACGTTTGTAGTGATCTAATAAGTTACTTTCTGCTGGTTAAAAGTAGTTTAAAATAGAATTAAAATTGAATTTTCTTTCGGCTATTTTTAGCATATGTCACCGCTGTGAGGCTACACATCACGTTAGTTGCAAAAATGTAAACATTTCTTCCAATTATGAAACGGGTTTATCTTCCATAATTCTTGACAACGTTGTACCTAAGCTGTTTTATTAGCAGTTTTTATGCAAGAGTAACTGAAATCTGGAAAAAATCAGACCAGTTGATATGCATAGTAATTGGATTTGTAACCTTTATAGAGCCTTTACAAACTTCTTTTCCATAACTATTGGGTCTAGGGCTACCGAATTTGGTATGTAGTGACATCTTATAGTTCTCTACCAAGTTTGTTCAAATTATGCCTCTAGGGTCAAATTTGACCCTGCCCCGAGGGTCACAAAATTGAACATACGCTTATATAAGGCCTATTTTGGGAAAACTTTAAAAGTCTTCTTGTCCATAAACATTGGGCCTAGGGCTACCAAATCTGGTATGTAGTGAAATCTTATAGTTCTCTACCAAGTTTCTTCAAATTATGCCCCTTGGGTCAAATTTGACCCTGCCCCAAGGGATCAAAAAAAAGGAACATATGCTTATATAAGCCTATTTTGTGAAAACTTCAAAAATCTTTCTGTCCATAACCATCCAGCCTAGGTCTATCAAATTTGGTATGTAGTGACATCTTAAAGTCCTCTACCAAATTTGTTCAAATTTTTTCCCTAGGGTCAAATTTGAACCTGCCCAGGGGGTCACAAAATTGAACATATGTTTATATATTGCCTATTTTGTAAAAAAATAAAAAAATTCTCGTCCATAACGATTAGGCCTAGGGCTACACAATTTGGTATGTAGTGACATTGTATAGTCCTCCACTTAGTTTGTTCAAATTATGCCCCAGGAGTCAAATTTTACTCAGCCCTGGGGGCCACAAAACCGATTATATGCTTATAGGTATATAGTGCCTATTTTGTGAAAACTTTAAAAATTCTCTTGTCCTTAACTATAAGGCATAGGGCTACCAAATTTGGTATGTAGTGACATCTAACAGTTCTCTACCAAGTTTGTTCAAATTATGCCCCTGGGGTCAAATTTGACCTTGCCCGGGGGGTCACAAAACTGAACATACGCTTATATGGGGCCTATTTTATGAAAACTTTAAAAATCTTCTTGTCCATAACCTTTGGGCCTAGGGCTCCCAAATTTGGTATGTAGTGACATCTAATAAATCTCTACCAAATTTGTTCAAATAATGCCTCTGGGGTCAACTTTGACCCTGCCCTGGGGGGTCACAAAATTGAATAAACACTTATAAAGCGCCTATTTTGTGAAATCTTTAAAAAAAATCTTCTTGTTGAAAACCATTCAGACTATGGCTACCAAATTTGGTATGCAGTAACATCTTTTAGTCCTCTACCAAGTTTGTTCAAATTATGCCCTTTGGGTCAAATTTGACCCTGACCTGCGGGTCACAAAATTGATCATTATATACGCTTATATCTTGCTTATTTTGTGAAAACTTTTAAAATATTCTTGTCCTTAACTCTAGGACCTAGGGCTACCATATTTTGTATGTACATGTAGTGAGATATAGTAGTCCTCTACAAAGTTTGCTCAAATTATGCCCCTGGGGTTAAATTTGACCAAGCCCAGGGGGTCACAAAAGTGTACATGTGCTTTAATAGGGCCTATATTTAAGTATTTGCACATGCAGAGAATATTTGTTTCAGCTTTTTTCAGCAGTGGAGCGATACAGGGCCATCATGGCCCTCTTTGTTTTAGTTAGAGAAAAGGTTTCCACATATTAAAAAATGCTCTTCGATTTTCTACCAAAATAATAGATATTAGCGACCTCTGCGCTAAGAAGTTGTTATTCAGCATCTAAATATTTAAGTCCACGCTTTCCCCGAGGAAGAATGACACGATGTTATACATGAAGTCTAACATCGGCATGATTTTCATCTGTACATGAAAAACACAAGAAATGCGTCTCTGTTGCTAGAATTTTCAGAATTTTCCATGAATAATGAAATCTTAAAATGATTTCGGATAACACATTTAATTATACGCATTTAAAAATACTTCAATTAAATAATGCATTTTGTTATACAAATGGTCATAACACATAATGTAATAAGTAGGTAAATAACGTGTTTTGAGATTGCCAAGCTATGCATACATATAGGTCTACGTGCATGAATGACCTGACAAGTTATATCACGATCCGGAATGAAAAGTACTAGGTAAATTTAAAAAAAGGCGCGTTTGTATTCTCAGAAATTCACTTTCTCAAACTTTTCTGAAAGGAGGTACCGTACATGTAACAGTTTAGATTGAGTGGTTGATTTGTCGTAATTACTACATATAAACGGTTCTCAATGCTCTCAAATCGCGTCACGTGATTCACGCATGTTCAATGGGAATTCCCCAATCCCACAATTCAATTTGAATATGCACTTGCGTTAAATGGCGGACGACATTCATCGTCAAAATTGGGCGTAATTTGGTTTTGAAAAAAAAGAAATCGTAATAATACTGGATTATCGGGTGATGGATAGAATTGGAACATGCTATTTATATAATATGTTTTTACATTGTACAGTATGCTAAAAATGTGAAAATCTTAAAATTGTCTATTCTTTTTAGACCTCATTTTAACTTTTTGTGCTCTGAGAATAGCAGTAATTTGTCCCTAAAATGTCCAGAATTCGTTTTCGGTCAGGGGGGCTTCGCCCACCTGACCTCCCTGCCAGGGCCTTGCCCTGGACCTACAAGGGGGCCTAGGCGGACCCCTTGACCCCCGGTCGAATCGGTTACTTTTCCAAAATAATCCTTTGTTTACAATCATAATGACAACCCTGAATATGTACTTGCCTGATTTTCCTTTTTACTTGTCTTTGGCCAAGAGTCGGTGGAGCTGGTTTGTTTGTTTGTTTTTGTCCCCTACCAGTGAAACCGGAAGGGACTTATGGTTTGCCTTCTGTCTGTCAGTCAGTCTGTCACACTTTTCTGGATCCTGCGATAACTTTAGTTCTTAATATTTTTTCTTGAAACTTGGAACATGGACAGATGTCAATATGGAGATTATGCACCAGTGTTTTCCACAGGATTTTTGCCAGGCGCCCCGGGACTTATAGGGGTGGTAAGGGAGGGGTGTCCCCTCCCGACGTTGATTTTTTTTTAATTTAACGTGTCAATTCACGTTCTGTGGTGCGTTATAACTCTAAGAAAAACAGTGTCAAAAGACGTCATTTGGTGCGCTATGACTCTTCAAGAAAATCCCCCAGTAATTTGAAAAAATAAATAATTTTTTATATTGTTTGTTTTAAAACTTTTCCGCACAGATAGTAAAATTCCGACTCGAACGATTCCCCAATAGCATCCGTTTCAACCTGACTCTATTACTGTATACTTACTTCTTTTCAAGTTTCTATTTATTACCCGATAATCCCGTTTATTCCGTTTTTATAAATCACTTTCTGGTAAATATTTACGATAAAAGCTCTCAATTATTTCTTTAACACAACCCTTGCTCTTTTTCTATTTATCAAATAAATTTTAAGTGACTATTTATATATATTTGATGAAATATTGCCTCTGAACATGCGTCAATCCATTGAACGCTCAATACACGCACGCTTTGTCTGCAAATGACGCGACGTTGTACATGCTGCATAATTTTCGCGCTCTTTTTAATTGAGAAAAAAAAAATCGACACACAAATTTTGCACTGCTAATTTGAAGCAAGAATATTTTAACGTTGCGGTAACATTCGGAAGTGTGTTTCGGATTAAAAACGCGTTAACATCGACTTACGGAAATGGGTTTCGGATTACAAATTTAATTATTCCCATTTCAACAAATATTAACAGTTGCGTTATGAATTCCACGATAATTTGTTTAAACACTTTACGAGACGAATAAATGTTTTGACGGAATTTTGCATGGAAATCACGTTGTCCACGAGGATAACGGCCGGTTGCCATCATCAGTCTTCTAAGTATCGATTATCGGACGAAACATTTACAACTGTGCGTAATTAATTCAACGAAAATTTGTTAAAATGCATTATGTGTCGAATAAATGTCAGAAAAACGAGGTGAATCAGTTCTATAAATGGACATGATGAAATATACATGTACTGGAATTAAATTGCTATCGCATAATTGTAACCGGGAGTTATTTGCACAACTTATTCGCTATAAGTAATGAATTGTTCACCACTTGCAATTAATTTCTCGTATTAATTATAAGTCATAGCTAACACTTGTTTACAGTAAAAAGGTGGGATGATGATACGATCATCCCGAAACCGTCTTTAATGTACTGTACTGTACTTGGTACCGGTTTTATATTACGTAAATGGTACAATTTCTTGCTAATCAAGCGGCGATAAACTCTTACTTCGTACCCGACGTCAATCAAAAATAAAGGTCGATAGTTAACTTCGCCCTCATAAGCATTCGTGTAACCGATTGGACGATGAACATCACAGTTTGACGACTGGAAAGTTACCTGATACATCCTTGTCAGCATTTAAATGACTGTGTGATGTGGCTAGAATAATCGATACGCGCGTCATGCTATTCTCTTATCAGTGGATTATTCATTACCCCATGTGGTGTTTATGGCGATTATTTGTGAAAGTAGGTACTGAGTGCTCTTTTAAAACAGAGATTATTGATACACTGATAGAGAAACCTTGATTTTTTTTACAATCTCCACTTTCTTTGACTGAAAAATTCACTGATCGGAAAATTTCAAGCGCCCCGGGGACTCTGATTTCGAAATTCAAGCGCCCCGGCGAGGGATAGTTAAATGGCATGTGGAAAGCCCTGTTATGCACGTCAACACACATTGTAGACTGTCATTTCGACTGAAACTAGATTGGCATACTTATGTCTAGTGCGTTGTCCATTGAAATGAACACAATTCTGATAAAATATTTAAACATAGCAATTCGGATTTAAAAGCCTGTTACAATAAGCATGATTTCCAAAACCAAGTTCATCAAATATAACACTTGTACGCTACATTCATGAATTGTAAACTGTTGTATATCACTAAGTAATGAGTATTAAAAATAATGTTTTTGCTGCACTGCTTAATTTTTTATTCTTGTCTATATTTTGTATAAAAAATAAGTTACTTGCATTATTAAATTGCAATTGATAATTTTCTTTATAATGCTTCAGAAAAAGTTTAAGATCGAGACTGAGGTTGAAAACTGGATACAGCGTTATGACCAAGATATGGGTGAAAGACAGGTAATTCAACATTTTTCTTGCAAATATTCTTCATTTGCCTATTGCAGAACAAAAAACTCCCATTTATTTGCAGAATAACTTTAAAAATTGCAAATGCATTGCAAGCTTATAAATGAAATGGTATGCTTTATGTGAATTGATTATGGTAGTATGATGATTTCAAGTGCTGGCCTAATATTGACATTCACAAGTCTTTAGGCAATTCAACTTGTCAGTCTGCTAACAATTATAAATCTTTTATTTGTAAATATTTTTTTTCACAGGATGAATACGAGGAAATCGACGAGGTCTACACGCAGGAGAAGACTCAACTGCACGAACTGGAAGAGAGATTCAAGACACTCGAGTCTGAGTACCAGACAATCATGGAGGAGAGGCGCCTGGCACGTGAACGTCGTGAAGCTGCTGAACGCGAGCTTGCCCTTATGGTTAAAGCATCGACGACCATTCAAGCATTCTGGCGATCGTTTAAGGTTCGTAAGGCACTCAAGGCTCGCAAGAAGAAGGGTGGAAAGAAGAAGAAAGAATAAGTGGTTGATAAACGTTTGGAAGTGCATTTGCTTTTGAGAAACTTCCCATGTTTCATGCTATTGAAACAATTTTCGTAGAATTAAAAATGTCAAGATAGAATTCCAGACTTAGCATTAAACGATCTAAAACTTTTACACTAAAATTGTCATGTTCTTGGCACTTTTTATTACAAATGAACACAAATGTAAGCATTTGTGTTTGATACTCATCAGATTTTGTTTGCATACATTCTTGAAAAGTGTTGTGTTTGTTCATCTTTAAGTAGATTACTCTTTGACTCTTGTGTCATGATTGTTAAAATAAGTGTGAATGATTTTTGCGTTAATTTAACTGCATACATTAATTCTTTTCTTTTTTCTTGGTCTATATTTACCTTTATTTTGTCTGTGATAGCTGTTATATGAAATAATGGGCTAAATAGAAATTATAATAACGCAACTTGTGTTGTGAATTGTTTATAAACTGATAAAACCATGAACGTTTTGTTTTGAAATGTTTGCAAGTATAAAATCAATCTGTACATTTATATAATTTATACAAGTCAATGTTTGTTGTGGATTGTATTATATTACAAAGAAAAGTTGTAATCTGGTTGAATATTTCATTGATTTAAATCGCCAAACATGCTTGCTTTTAATTATACTCTTAACTACCAATAGGTAAGAGGGGTTTAAAAGTATCACTAAGCCTGAAAGTATTCTCTGTCATTTTGTCAGTCACAAAACTTGTTTTGACTTCCCCCATAGTATAAAAGATTAACAAATAACATGGCAAATATAAGGTGGCACATTTCTACTCCGAGGTCAAGGTAATACTTCAAGGTCCTTACACACTATTGGTCGATCTTTATTATGCATGTGCATAAAGGGATTTTAGAATAACTAAATGTGAATCTATATGTGACATTGTGTGCTGTCATCAAGACTACCAACAACTGAAAGTTTACAAAACCTTGCCTTCATAAAGCCTTTCAAGGTATACTGTTCCAAACATTTTCTGGATTTTTTGGCAACCATACAGCACGCAAACAATATGGTCATACATATTGTTTTAA
The DNA here is from genome assembly GCF_020536995.1 of Dreissena polymorpha. NCBI lineage: Eukaryota > Metazoa > Mollusca > Bivalvia > Myida > Dreissenidae > Dreissena > Dreissena polymorpha. The sequence continues at coordinate 65,630,318 of NC_068355.1, read as the reverse complement.
ATTCAATTTTGATATGTTAACAAATGTCTACTGAACTACCAACACTTTGGTCGATAAAATTTATCATTTATGTGTACAATTATACGTCTATCTTAATACACAAATAAGTGACAAATAAATTTCAAGACCATTCTTGTGTAGTGTATTTCTATAACATTAACATGGGACTGAAGTGCTATATAGTTATTATTCCGAATTTTTTAGAAGTTATAAAAATCCTTTAAATAAGATGATATACAACTTTGTACAGCGCACATTATCCATTTGAGCCACTATCTGGGAAAATTGGGCTTTATACAAAAACATAGGTTGGTTCCATATCCAAGACAATACTTTCCACATACACTTGATTTTTGTTTGGAAGAAACCTTTATAAACAAAACAAGAGTGACTGAAAGGCCCAAAGTCCGTCACCTCAGATACAGATGCAGCCCAAGATGTCATTAGAACAAATTTTCCGACCAACTTTCATGAAGAGTGAACAATACATGTAACTTTTAGAGTTCTAACAAGATTTTACTATAGCCATATAGAGATGAATTTCCCGCCCCTGGTGGCCAAGTTTTTCAACCGACCGGAACCATTTTACACATTCAAGACCTCATTAAAAATATTCTGACCAAGTTTTATGAAGATTGGACAATAAATGTGACTTAGAGTGTAAACAAGTTTTTACTATAGCAATATAAGGAAAAATGCACCTCCCCCTGTTTTTCAACCAACTTGAACCATTATCCAACTTGTCCAAGATATCATTGGGACAAATCTTCATGAAATTTCATGAAGATCAGACAATGAATGTGGTGTCTGAAGTATTAACAAGGTTCTTAGGAAAGCCCTATATAGCCACATACGGTAAAATGCACCAATTTTGAACTCGCCTAAGATATCATTAAGACGAATCTTCTAACCATGTTTCATGAAGATCGGACAAAAATCAGGCCTCTACAGTGCTTACAAGGTTTTATTATAGCTATATGACGAAAAATGCCCCGTCCCCTGGTTGCCATGTTTTTCAACAGACCAGAACCATTTTGAAACTCATTCAAGATAGCATAAGAACACATGTTCTGACCAAGTTTCATGAAGATTGGATTATAAATGTGAGTTTTATAGTGTTAACAAGGTTTTATTATAACCATATAAGGAAAATGCCCCGCCACCTGGTGGCCATGTTTTTCAAACAACTCTAATCATTTTCAGACATGTCCAAGATATCATTGGGACAAATCTTCTGACCAAGTTTCATGATGATAGAACAATAAATGTGGCATCTAGAGTGTTAACTAGGTTTTACTTTAGGCATATAAGGAAAAATGACCCCCCCCCCCCTGGTTGTCATGTTTTTCAACCAAGCAGGACCATTTTCATACTTATCCAAGGCATTATACACGGCCGTTAATCACACGCACCACCTCTTTTTTGTGATGAATGAGCGCCACCTCAGAAGTTGCATTGGCTCATGTTAATCTCAAAAAAGAGGTGGCGCCGTGATCAACGGCCGTGTTATAGGGAAAAACCTTCTGACCAAGTTTCATGCAGGTCGGACCATAAATGTGGCCTCTAGAGTGTTAATAAGGCTTTAATAAATCCATATATAAGGAATATTAAATGCCCCGTTTCGTGGTGCCCATTTTTTTCAACCAACCAGAACCATTTTTGAACTCGTCCAAAATCTCATTGGGACAAAACTTCTAATCAAGTTTCATGATGATCGGACAAAAAAGTTGCTTTTAGAGTTTTAACAAGGTTTAACTATAGCAATTTAAGGAAAAAAATCCTGTTGGCCATGTTTTTCAACCAATCAAAACCATTTCCAACTCATACAAGAAATCATTGGGACCGTCTTCTGACCAAGTTTCATGAAGATCGGAAATAAATGTGTTAACAAGGTTTTACTCAAGCCATATAAGGAAAAATGCCCGCCCCCTGGCAGCCATTTTTTTCAACCAACCAGAACTATTTAGGAACTGATTCAAGATATTATTGGTACAAATCTCACCAAATTTAATGAAGATTGGACAATAAATGTGGCTTCTAGAGTATTAACAAAGTTTTAATATAGCCATATAAGGAAAATTGCCCCCCCCCCCTTGCAGTCATGTTTTTCAAACAACCTGAACCAATTTCAAACTTGTCCAAGATTTTATTGGCACAAATCTTCTGACCAGATTTCATGAAGATCGGACAATATCATTAAATCTCGCCTCAAGTTTGTTACCAAGGCAGTTGTTCAGACAGCACGACGCACAACGGACAAAAGGCGATCAAAAAAGCTCACCAAATCCTGAAAAGCAGAAAGTGTCACGCCAGATTGGTCTTTGCAGACTGAACAGGCTAATTTAGGAAAAAACTGAATGCATACGCATAATGCATAAGTCCAGTTTTCCCAGAACAAGTCTTTATTACAGTCGAAACTGACCTAACGGCCATCTGAATTTACCGGTCACCTGCAGACAACGGTCAGTCTGGAATCCCCCCGACGAAAAACACTCTATATAACACTTGAATTTAACGGCCACCTGACCATAACGGCCAACGTCCACTATATTCCACTCCGAAATTCATGTTTGACCTGAAATTAACGGTCACGCGTCAGTCGTCTCAAGTCGCAAAAATTAACAAGAGCACCGCCTTGCGGGTGCAGACCGCTCATCTATGTTTCTTTAAAGGTGAAGGGACTCTCATTTTCAATCACAAAGGAGGGAGGGGTGGAGTGAAGAGGGGTGTAAAGTGTGGGGTTGTGGACATTTATTACATTATCTTCCAAAAAAGCGAAAAAAAAAATAATAAAAAAATCGGGGCCGGGGGGGTGGGGGGTGGGGGGAAGGGCGATGGGGGGGGGATTTTTTGGGTGCGATGGTTGGACGGTATTTCAAACATAACCGTTTAAAAAAAAAATTGGGGGGGGGGGGTATAGTGTGAGGGTGTGGTGGTAATTTGTGAGATGATCTTTAAAAAAAAACAAAAAAAAACAAAACAAATTAAAAAAAAAAATTGGGGGGGGTGGGGTGGGGGGGTGGGGGGGGTATAGTGTGAGGGTGTGGTGATCATTTGTGAGATGATCTTAAAAAAAAAATACAGGGGGGAGGTGGGGGGGGAGGGGGGGGGGGGAGGGCACGGGGGACGGTTTGGGTGGAGTCTATTGTGGTATGTCAGGTAAGAGTAGTTTCGTCAAAGTATCAATCAAATCTAATCATAAATAAAGAAGTTATGGCAATTTTAGCAAAATTTAATAATTTGACCTTGAGAGTCAAGGTCATTCAAAGGTCAAGGTAAAATTCAACTTGCCAGGTACAGTAACCTCATGATAGCATGAAAGTATTTAAAGTTTGAAAGCAATAGCCCTGATACTTAAGAAGTAAAGTGGATCGAAACACAAAATTTAACCATATATTAAAAGTTACTAAGTCAAAAAAGGGCCATAATTCCGTAACAATGACAACCAGAGTTATGCAACTTGTCCTTTTACTGTACCCTTATTATAGTTTTTGAGTGTTCCAAGTATGAAAGCAATATCTATGATACTTTAGGGGTAAAGTGGACCAAAACATAAATCTTAACCAAATTTTCAATTTTCTAAGTATAAAGGGCCCATAATTCCGTCCGAATGCCAGTCAGAGTTACATAACTTTGCCTGCACGGTCCCCTTATGATAGTTAATAAGTGTTGCAAGTATGAAAGCAATAGCTTTGATACTGTAGGAATAAAGTGGACCTAAACACAAAACTTAATCAAATTTTCAATTTTCTAAGTATAAAAAGGGCACATAATTCTGTCAAAATGCCAGTCAGAGTTACATTACTTTGCCTGCACAGTCCCCTTATGAAAGTTAGTAAGTGTTGCAAGTATGAAAGCAATAGCTTTGATGCTTAAGGAATAAAATGGACCTAAACACAAAACTTAACCAAAATTTTCAATTTTCTAAGTATAAAAAGGGCACATAATTCTGTCAAAATGCATGCCAGAGTTATCTAACTTTGCCTGCACAGTCCCCTCATGATAGTAAGTAAGTGTAACAAGTTTGAATGCAATAGCATTGATACTCACTGAGAAAAGTGGACCTAAACGCAAATCTTAACTAAAATTTTCAATTTTCTAAGTATAAAAAGGGCACATAATTCTGTCAAAATGCACGCCAGAGTTATCTAACTTTGCCTGCCCAGTCCCCTCATGATAGTAAGTATGTGTACCAAGTTTGAATGCAATAGCATTGATACTTTCTGAGAAAAGTGGACCTAAACGCAAAACTTAACCGGACGCCAACGCCGACGCCGACGCCAAGGTGATGACAATAGCTCATAATTTTTTTTCAAAAAATAGATGAGCTAAAAACACAGCACATTATTTGTCCGTCTTTTTTGCGTTTAAAGCGTCTGAAAGCGGTAATTGACTATGATATTATAAAAGCGGCCCGCTGCGAGTAAACAAATTATAAGGTGTTGAGGTTTCTTTTGCGGGGATAATTGTGGGGGAATCTTCAAAAGAAAATATATCAGAGTTTATGACTTGTTGAAAGTAATTATCGCTTAATTAAATGACCGCTATTTCTTTGAATTAGAACGGTACAATTACACCGTACTATCGGTTTATGACACCGAATCCGCTTTTTAGACTTTTACGAACGTGACGTCAACGGAACGTGACAAGCTTTATTTACTGAATGAATGAGATGCATGAGTAAACAATTATACCAGCGTTGATAAAGTCATTGTTTAATTTAACAATATGAAATTAAATCAATCTAAAAGATATTATTCTCTATTATTTAATGTACACGCGTAAGTTAATGCTGTTATTAAAATGTTCTTAAAATTGTGATCCGAATTCAACGGTCACCTGTGGACAACGGTCACTTTTATCATTTCCCTTGACTGACCGCTGAATTCAGGTTTGACTGTATATCAGTTTCAGACTGACATCTTAAATACCGTCTACTAACGCTCATTGGGTCATTGTTGACCTAAAATGGCCATGTCACCCGGGGGTGACTAGAAGCCGATTCATGTCACCCAGGGCTGACTAGCATCGGCTTGAAGTCACCCCAGGGTGACATGAATCGGCTTGAAGACACCCTAGGATGACAGGAATCGGCATCTAGTCACCCACGGGTGACTTGTGGGCCATTTCAGGTCAACAATGACCCAATGAGCTCTAGTAACTTATCCGACCTAGGTTTCTTCTTTTATTATTGATTAGTTCTATACATGTATTCTATAATAACAAATTGCATATGGAGACAGACACAAACTGAGTACTTCATTTTAATCCAAAACATATTGCATGAGCTATTCTAACATACAACTAGATTTTTGTTCTTGATAACTGATATTAACAACTTACACAATTGTTCAACCACATAATTACGAACTAATAGTTTGCGCAGATTGAATAATGGTCGAACACAAGAATCACAGCATTCGTAAACAGAATGTGTAAACAGTAATTGTGAACCGCCATTTATTCTACTAATGTTCTAACAAGAAAATCTCAGTTTTCCCTAAAATAAGCAAACTTCATCAAGACTGTTCTTTCTGCCATTGTTCAGGAGTCAATATAATAATTTAATAAAATATATTTTCATTGATGCTTCCGGGTAAAACTTAATTGATTAAATGTACATTCATACACTTACAGATAGGTCAAAATAAATATAAATACAAAACTTCAACATAAAAATAACATTTCTATCAATGGCTTCATTAACAATTACATAAACTAAAAAAAAGATGGTTACCTTCACAAAATCAAACATACATTGGAAATTTAAGGGGTGCAACGTTTCAGAATCTTACTAGAAAGCATGCAAAATTTCCTTCATACTTATCTTTAAACAATAATTATATAACTTATGAGATTAAATTGAACCATAGCAAGCCTTACTGATTTTTGTGTTAGATTTCTGTGAATATATAGAGGTTATTATCTTTTTTAAATATGTTTGCAAAATAACTTAATTCTTTTTAAAATATTTAAGTACAACACCAACTAAATGAGAGCTGATGTCTTTTTCCTGAACTACCTGTAAGCCTGGCCATAAGAAATGATTATAAAAGAAGCCGAAATTAAAGCAGACAAATCTTTTTGATTTATAGCAGCTGAAAACTTCAACATCAACTCATATGATAGTTTTGCAACCAAAAATTCCTTCCATTTTGCTGGTATTTTTAGCTAGCTAGCTTTTAGCTAGTTTGTAGCTAGCAGGGGCTGGGCAGATGAACATGTGAGATCCATACAAAATCTACAGAATGAGGAAATACATTTATTGCAAATGAAGTGTTTAAAATCATACATTTATGTCAATATATACACCATACACAGGCACTATAAAACTGAAACTACTGCTCTGTAATACAATGTCTTCATTTCACTGGCCAATAAAAAAGCACAATAAACATCATTATGTCAGTTCAGTGTTATTGACACTTTTATTGTTTTAAACATTATTTTTAATTTAACAATTTATACAAAATATGAAATAATGTATTTTCTTTTGGAAATTTATCAGTAATTAAGCATCATCAAAGCATTATCAATTTAACCATCAAATAATTATTATAATAGCCTTGACAAAATTGTATATTAAAAATGATTCTAGATTTTAGTTTAAATAACTACATGTATATTGAGAATGCATGGATTTCTTTTAGCTCTGCCTCAAGCACTGTGTTTACTAGCCTGAAACAAAGAACACAAAACAAATTATAAATATTCAAGTTTTATTGAAAAATGTTTAATCATCATACACGCATGTAGTTTCCCATCTGAACAACCTACTAAACCCATGTAAACAAGCTACTGTAAAACCTCAGTCTATATGCCTCTTAATCCTACTTGTAATTTACACTATATAAACGCTTGATAGAAGTTATGAGCTTTTTTCGAAACCTAAACACAGATTTCGAAACCTAAACGCGGACCCTAAGTTCAAGGTCAAGGTCAAAGGGGTCAAAATTTGTTTGCGTATGGAAAGGCCTTGTCCGTTAACACATGCATACCAAATATGAAGGTTATATCTCAAGGACATAGAAGTTATGAGCATTTTTCAAAACCTAAACGCAGATTTAGAAACCGAAATACGGACCCTAACTTCAAGGTCAAGGTCACAGGGGTAAAAAATTTTGTGCGTATGGAAAGGCCTTGTCCATATACACATGCATACCAAATATGAAGGTTATATCTCAAGGGACATAGAAGTTATGAGCATTTTTCGAAACCTTAACACAGATTTCGAAACCTAAACGAGGACCCTTAGTTCAAGGTCAAGGTCACAGGGGTAAAAAAATGTGTGCGTATGGAAAGGCCTTGTCCATATACACATATGAAGGTTATATCTCAAGGGACATAGAAGTTATGAGCATTTTTCGAAACCTAAACGCAAATTTCGAAACCTAAACACGGACCCTAAGGTCAAGGTCACAGGGGTAAAAATGTTTGTGCGTATGGAAAGGCCTTGTCCATATACACATGCATACCAAATATGAAGGTTATATCTCAAGGAACATAGAAGTTATGAGCATTTTTCGAAACCTATGAGCATTTTTCTAAACCTAAACGCAGATTTCAAAACCTAAACGTGGACCCTAAGTTCAAGGTCAAGGTCACAAGGGTAAATTTTTTTGTCTGTATGAAAAGGCCTTGTCCATATACACATGCATACCAAATATGAAGGTTATATCTCAAGGGACATAAAAGTTATGAGCATTTTTCTAATCCTAAACGCAGATTTCGAAACCTAAACGCGGACCCTAAGTACAAGGTCAAGGTCACAGGGGTAAATTTTTTTGTGCATATGGAAAGGCCTTGTCCATATACACATGCATACCAAATATGAAGGTTATATCTCAAGGGACATAGAAGTTATGAGCATTTTTCGAAACGTAAACGCAACGTGTGACAGAAAGACAGACAGACGGACAGTCCGATCACTATATGCCGCCTTTTCTTTGAAAATGAGGCATAAAAAACAATCTTACATTTCTTATTCTTATGACTTGCTAACAAGTTTCGATGTACATGTGTAAATTGAAATTAATTTTTAGCTCATCTATTTAAAAAAAAAAAGAGCTAATTGTCATCACCTTGGCGTCGGCGTCTGCGTCGGCGTCCGGTTAAGTTTTGCGTTTAGGTCCACTTTTCTCAGAAAATATCAATGCTATTGCATTCAAACTTGGTACACTTACTTACTATCATGAGGGGACTGGGCAGGCAAAGTTAGATAACTCTGGCGTGCATTTTGACAGAATTATGTGCCCTTTTTATACTTATAAAATTGAAAATTTTGGTTAGGTTTTGTGTTTAGGTCCATTTTATTCCTTAAGCATCAAAGCTATTGCTTTCATACTTGCAACACTTACTAACTATCATAAGGGGACTGTGCAGGCAAAATAATGTAACTCTGACTGGCATTTTGACAGAATTATGTGCCCTTTTTATACTTAGAAAATTGAAAATTTGATTAAGATTTGTGTTTAGGTCCACTTTATTCCTACAGTATCAAAGCTATTGCTTTCATACTTGCAACACTTATTAACTATCATAAGGAGACTGTGCAGGCAAAGTTATGTAACTCTGACTGGCATTTGGACGGAATTATGGGCCCTTTATACTTAAAAAATTGAAAATTTGGTTAAGTTTTGTGTTTTGGTCCACTTTACCCCTAAAGTATCATAGCTATTTCTTTCATACTTGGAACACTCGCAAACTATCATAAGGGTACAGTAAAAGGACAAGTTGCATAACTCTGGTTGTCATTTTTACGGAAGTATGGCCCTTTTTTGACTTAGTAACTTTGAATATATGGTTAAATTTTGTGTTTCGATCCACTTTACATCTAAAGTATCAAGGCTATTGCTTTCAAACTTCAAATACTTTCATGCTATCATGAGGTTACTGAACCTGGCAAGTTGAATTTTACCTTGACCTTTGAATGACCTTGACTCTCAAGGTCAAATTATTAAATTTTGCTAAAATTGCCATAACTTCTTTATTTATGATTAGATTTGATTGATACTTTGACAAAACTACTCTTACCTGACATACCACAATAGACTCCACCCAAACCACCCCCCGTGCCCTCCCCCCCTCCGAATTCCCCCCCCCCCTAATTTATTTTTTAAAGATCATCTCACAAATGACCACCACACCCTTAAACTATACCCCGCCCCCCGACCCCACCCCCCCCCCCAATTTTTTTTTTGAAAAGGTTAAAAGACACAAATATTTATTTTTATTATTTTATGTTTGAAATACCATCCAACCATCGCACCAACCATCGCACCCAAGAATCCCCCCCACCCACCCCTCCCCCCCCCTAATTTTTTTTTTTTTAACGGTTAAAAAACACAAATGTTTATTTTTATTATTTTATGTTTGAAATACCGTCCAACCATCACACCCAAGAATCCCCCCCCCGAAATTTTTTTTGCATTTTTTTTCCGCATTTTTGGAAGATAATGTAATAAATGTCCACACCCCCACACTATACACCTCTCTTCACTCCACCCCTCCCTCCTATGTGATTGAAAATGAAAGTCCCTTCACCTTTAAAAAGAAAATAGATGAGCGGTCTGCACCTGCAAGGCGGTGCTCTTGTTTATGGATTGGAATTAGAGTAAACCAAAGTGACAGCGTTACAAGAAGTAACCAGAGACAGTAATTTAATCAGTAACAAATATCAAAATTATCAAATGTCCAGTTAACACCTGTATATGAACAGACTTGCGACCCAACGAGACTTCGCGCGACAAGGCAAATTTTCACAGCCGCCATTTTGACAAAGCGAGACCGTGACAGCAATCGAGACAGAATAAGATAACAAATTAAACAAGTGTTGCCAACACAGAAGTATTCAATGCAAAGGTTTGTTGAGTTTGATACATCTTATTGTTTCATTTGTTTTCGACTATGCTTTGTATTTACTTATAAAACAACGGCGGGTATTTTCACCAAATCATGCGTATCATTGTTTACACTTCCATAATCCGAGAAACGTGTGTCGTGGCTTTTTTCAAAAGGCTTGGTCAAATAAAGCTCTATACTATTCATGTTGGTATTCTTACAAACGTTACATTTCAACGCATTGTGTGATGCTAATTTTATTTGTATTGTTTGCAAATTTAAGATATTGAATGAGCACAAAAGCAATACAATTTAAGCCATTTTTTTACCACGATCAGTTTCATCAGCATATGTCGTGGCTCTTTTTGAAAGGCTCAGTCCATACTTGCCCTATATATATCAGGTTGGTATCTTTTCCAATGTTACATTTCAATGCATTGTGTGGTGCAAATTTAATTTGCATTATTTGCAAAGGTATAATTTTGTATTAGCTCAAAGATAATACAATTTTAGTCATTTGTTTATTTTGTAATCACTATCAGTTTGATCAACATATGTCGTGGCTCTTTTCGAAAGGCTCAGTCAATACTAGCCCTATATTAATCTTATGGGTATCTTTACAAACATTACATTTCAACGCATTGTGTGATGCTAATTTTATTTGTATTATTTGCAAATTCATGATTTTGAATGAGCACAAAAGCAATACAATTTTAGTCATTTTTTATTTTTTTTACAATTTCAGTTTGATCAACATATGTCGTGGCTCTTTTCTAAAGGCTCAGTCAATACTAGCCTTATAGTTATCATGTTTGCATCTTTACAAACGTTACATTTCAATGCACTGTGTGGTGCAAATTTAATTTGCATTATTTGCAAAATCATAATTTTGTATTAGCTCAAAGATTATACAAATTTAGTCATTTTTAGCTCATCTATTTTTTGAAAACAAATTATATTTAATAACCACTATTAATTTGATCAACATATGTCGTAGCATTCTTGGAAAGGCTCAGTCAATACTAACCCTTTATTAATCTTGTTGGTTTAAACTCAAATTGTTTTATATTTTCAGTGTGCTGAAAAGAAGCAAGAGGGTCTCTTGCTCTTTAGACGGAAAGTTTGACCCCGCAATGGAAAATGTCATGACGCCAGCGAAACTTGGGCGTACAAACCCAGGTCCAGTGTCCGACAAATCCATTGCCCGGAGCCCGGGGGCTACCTAAATTTTTCATCGGGCTACTGAAATTTTCCAGCTGACGCCCGCCGGGCTACTATAAATCTATAAGAGTGGTAGCCCGGTTTATTGACCTGAGGTCATTTCCACATTAAGAACTTTTAATGGTTGAAAAACATTGTGGACTTTAAATAGTGCTGACATACATGTGTGTTCACAGCTATGCCAAGGATACTGATACTGTCTGATTCAACTGGGAAATTGGATTCCTTTCTTTTCCTGAGACGTACCTTGTAAGCAGTGGCGACAACAAACTTCACAAACCTTCAGACTTGCCGAAGACAAAAGAAAATTCAGTTTGAATTAGTTTTAAATATTCAATTGATTAAATTAAACTGTTGCATTTTTTCATAAATGAACACATTCCAGCAGTGAATATCTCTGCTTTACTCAAAAGTGACTGTTAAATCTTTGATCATGTTAATCAAAAATGTGTTCCCAAAACTCATTATAAATATATAATTTTCAAACTTGTTTAAACAAGATAATTTGGTTTTTAATTTTAGTAAGCTTTTTGTATTGCTGCAGGCTTCGAATAAATCTTCTGCATTACCATGTCAGGAGGAATCTCAATCTTTTGTTGTTGAAATAATAAATAGAAAATTGTTAGTATTATTATCGAATTTGTTGTTCTATTTCACATTGCAAATGGTTACTTGTGCAAAATCTTTTACAAACATGTGATTTTTTACATGCTGTTGAGTTTTTAAAATATTTTCTTTAACTGAATGCTCATTACACTTAGTAACATGAATGTATTGTTACACATACTCTTAAACTTAAATAATACCAAGATTACCTATCATGCATGAACTAATGTGTATGTTTCAGTGATTAACTGAATTATACTGAGAAATAAAACTTAAACGACTTTTATGAATTGCCTTGCCTTCAAATTCTGTTGATTTTTGTTCAATACTTGAACACGAAATCACGAAAAGACTTTCAGTACTACTATGGATATCATGTTCAAAAGGAGTCAAACAGAATATTATAATGGCATGCGAACCTTCATTGTCTCGGATGATAAAGAACAATTATACATTTTAAATTGTAAGCAATTGGCAGGCGTTAATAATGTTGATATTTTTCACACAGCAGAGTAACATTTTTAATTAATTAAAAGACAGGTCTTTGCTACATGCACATATGTGCGATATACAATGGCAATTGAATCCCCGTGAAACAAAAGGTATTATTATTCGCTGACGACGCAGCTTTATTTTCTGAAACACCGGGGGTCTTCAAGAATCATTAAGCAATTTAGAAACCTACTGCGATAAGTGGAATTTAACGGTAAACATTGAAAAAACAAAGGTCATGGTATTCCGAAAAGGTGGCACAATTAGTAAAACATTAAAATGGACATATAAAGGTCATGAAATAGAAATTGTTAACAATTTTAATTACCTTGGAATTGTCATGTCAAGCGGTGGATCTTTTGCGTCCGAGGTATGGGGATTTATGAAAGCGGAAAACATTGAACGCGTCCATCGTAAATTTTGTAAAAGAATATTGAATGTTAAGATGTCAACAAACTCATTATCGCTATATGCCAAAGTTGGTCGATTCCCCTTGTATTTAGACAGATATGTCAGGATCGTGAAATACTTTTTGAAATTATATACTGTAAAAGAGGGTAATTGTATTCTTAAACACATTTTATTATCACAGAGATTAGAAATTGAACGCAAAAATAACACAAACAATTGGTCATCGAAAGTACGGGACATTCTTAACCAAACCGGTTTTAACGATGTATTGCTATTCCCCGAATCTGTGAACGCTAATCAATTAATACCTCTACTTAAAACCATATTACGAGACCAGTATATCACTAACTGGAATACAAATGTCACATCATCTAGTTCAATGATTTTATATAAAGAATTGAAACCAATATTCGAAAGATCTGCGTATCTTGATATTGTTGAAAATAAAAAACATAGGAATATTATTGCTAAATTACGTTTGTCGTCTCACAAATTATTAATTGAAACGGGTAGACACCAGAACATTGTCAGAGATCAACGCAAATGTGTTTTATGCAACCTCAATGATATCGAGGATGAATATCACTTTGTTATTAAATGTCCTTATTATGCCGATATTAGGAATACATTAATTCCAAAGTATTACAGATCACGACCTAGTATGTTCAAGTTTATCGAACTACTTAATTGTTCAAACAAAATAGTGTTAAGAAAACTTGCCATTTTTTGTTTAAAATGCTTTAAGATACGAGAAGATGTGCTATATGTGTAGTATAAATGATATATCTTCCACAAAGACAATAAGCTTAGAATAATGTTATATTTGTAACAATTATTAAATTTAGTGTTAACATTATATGATCACTTTGTATTAACCCCATCCATGTGACATTCTCACTAAAACATGTTGTATGTCATTACTTTTTTTAATTGATCTTTCCTCAAAAGGATGTATGTTTTGTATATAATTGTCACGCATGCTGTTATTGCATATGAATGTTTATGGCGATGAGCTGTATGCTTAAGCTAAAATAACATATTCTGTTCTGTTCTGTCAACACATCCGGTAATTGTGTTCCGTGTAGCATACTGCGTGTTAATATTACTAATTATTTATTTACAAGACAAACAAGGCAAAATTGAACGAATATATATTTGTTTATTAAACAACGAAAGTCGAATATTGCGAAACAACTATCACCACCAATGAGCGAAATCGCTCGCAATCAAATGAATCTGCTTTCCTTCAGCTACATGAAGGTCAGTCTGGCTGCACAGGTTCTGAGCGACTTTGTTGGTGAATATTAAAATGGCATGCGAAACTGCTGCGTCAGAGGTTAAAAGAAGAGTTATACATTTTGAGTTGTTTGCACTTAACATGTCTTGATTATGTTGCTATTTAAAACAAAACATGGTTACATTTTAATTCTATTAAAAGACCGGTCTTTTGTACACGCACATACGTGCGATAAACAACGGCAATTTAACCCTGGCGAAACAACCGGCAATTAATATTCATCAAAGGGTCCGATAATTGGGTTCCCGTTCGACATACTGCGTAATAATTAGACTAAATAATGATTGATTTTGAGATCAACAACGCAACAATCGAACGAATAGGTACTTATTTATTAAACATAATATAATTTGAATCCGAAAAAAACGTAACCCGCTCAATAAGCGAAATCCCTCGCAATCGATATCGTGTAGCCGCATTATCGCTACACAGGGACCAATCAATCGAGATAATCAAATCTCGCGTACCGGTTTATTATCGCTACACAGGGACCAATCGATCGAGATTATCAAATCTCGGTTTATTTTGCGTGCTGTAACGGGATATCGCGAGGTTGCTAATCCCTTTGTTTGTATAGGTCGTATAGGTCCCTGCCTTATCTACTGACCTCGTGTTCACTGTTCCTAGACTAACAACCCCAACTTCACTTTTCCTGTCCACTTCATAAACCCCTTGTCCGCTCTCCCCAACTGCTGTAATGTTTAGTCAACCCTTGCATTTGAAGTTCGCAATTATCAAAGTAATATTGTAATCTACCTTACATGGAAGATACAGCTGCTGAAAATGCGCTCATCTCTATGCGCTCAAATGTAGTTTGAGTTTGAATCAAGCAACAAACTCTAAGGATAACGGAGACCGTTTAAAGGTTTAAATATTACCTATTTATTCTTTCAAGCATGAAATATTATTTAATACAATATTAGCTCTATAACTATTATACCCAGACATTGACTAATAAATGATGGATGTTTGACGAATAGTTGTCCTGCTTTAAAATTGTCGATATCATAAAATAGTACTTATATTCTATGAACTACTTAAACTTTCGTTTTACTTGTAATACCAATAGTTAGAAGTTCATGTTACAAAAATGCTGATTAATTAATACTTTTAATTCGTGAAATGAAAATGTTATTTTGATGAAGTAATAATGTTTGTTACTTTTTGAAGGGTTTTCAACTTAACGAACAGTGATGTCTGTTGTTAGCAACCGTTGCCAAAACTATGCGGAGAACCTCCTTATATACCTTTCAGATGCTGCAGATTTGGCTGCTGCCAATCACAATCCTGCAGCATATATGGAAGTCATGCGGCTACATGTAAACAAGAATATACTTTTAATTATAATAAATCGACAATCATCATAAATATCACATCTTAATCACAGAAGGCAATAAGTTTGATGAATTGAAAAAATAAACAGCTTTAAATATGCATGTATAACAATACAATATTAAATGCTGCAGCATGAAAACTTAAGTAATTCTTACGCAGTCGGCGTCTCAAATAGTTCCCTGCAAACTATTATGTTTTAGTTTTAACAATAAATATGAATGAACTGTTTGCAAGTTATCATCAAAATCATCTTTTTATACAAAAAGAGGAGTGAATATAAATTTTTTACAGCCTATTCGAAAGTAAAATGCATTTAAAAACACTCCACCATATTCCTACGTATGACGTCATCAATGCACATTGCTGCAACGATTTTGACAGTGCAGGAGCCGTATTCACCAATGTACGTAAGTCTCAAATCTTAATCTCAGCTTAAGTTTTCGACTCAGACTAGACTGAGGCTTTCAAAACTTAATTCACGAAACATAAAATGGTAAGTTTTAGACTCAGACTCAGTAACGTAAGTCCCAAATGCTAAGTCTACAATGTTTAGACTTACGTAATACAATCACGACGTAACTCTGATTTTTTTTATGGGTAAACTTTATTTTACGAAATAATATGCGAAAACTCTTCTTTCAAAAGCATCTCCCGCACATTCGAATTGCCAAACCGAGTGAGGACGTTTGTGGCACGTGCGAGCGACTTCGCAAGTACATTACGCAAAGTTGTAAAATTAATTACAATTTAATTGATTGTTAGTCTATAAATTTAAGTACTAATGTAATGTAATATTTCCACATTGTGCATGTTTAATTAAAATGCCAGTGAAAACCCGAAAACCAAAGCGGTATAATAAAAAGTAAATTGTGCGCAAATATTTATTTACACTTATTTCATTTGGACAAACTACCACAAATATAATGTGTACTTCCGCTACAGGAAATATCTGTACTTCCGAATGTCGTCTGCAACCCCGGTGTAGTCATGGTGAAGACATGTAGCGGCGGTTAAGACATCTCCTTTTGTTTGCTGAAAAACGACCGCCCCGTGCCGATACTTGCCGCTGGATTATCTGTTACTTCTGTAGTACGGCACGACTACTTGCGTGACAACGTGCGCTCTATATTCAAGGTGCCTGAACCACGTGACTTTTTCGACTATGTGTGGGACAATCGGATGTAAACAAAACGTCGCTTCAGGTAACGTTTTTGATAATTTCTTCATTATTTCAAAACCATTTTCAAAAAAACAAAGACGAGTGCCCGGTCATTGTAAAAAGACACAACTTTGGTAAGTTTGCGCAAAATTAATAAAGTATTTTTTCCAAAAAGTGCAACCGCGTGTTTGAAAACACATGAAGTGAAATGCTATGTGTGGAATATTTTTGGTTTAATCAACAAAAACATTGATTATAATATTGTCGAGGGTTTAAAAAATAGGGCGGTAATTGTTATTCTTCATAGCTAAGCTACTTACATTGTATGTTTGCGCAAATACATCTAATGCGGAGTGTGTGTATATAAATGTTATACTGCTATGTGTGGGACACATTTTTAAATGCTATGTGTGGTATACAAGAATTTGCCCGTCAGTTCTGCATTTAATCTGAACACAGTGTTGTAAGAATCTAGAACATATATTTTAGTCTGTCCTGAAAATATATCAAATTAACCAACTGTTACATTATGGAATACTGAAGAAATCGTGTAATGATTAAACAATTTATGTTTAACTGAACATAATTCTTATATAAAAGCATACATGTTATGTTGAAATATAATATTTCTTTGTTTTACTTATTGTTTTTAAATAAATATAATGGTTGATATTTCTGCCTGATTATTGAATTTGGTCCATTTTTTAATGAATGACAAAGAAAATAAAAGCACATGCTTTAAAATGGGTTTTACTTCTATTGTTTTTCAGACTTGAAAAGGATTAGTCGAAAGATCTGTAACGCTTTTAAGGTTCGAAGCTGTGTAAGAACTACATGAACACCATCAAAGACAGACAGACAGACAGACAGACAGACAGTTTATTTAGACTTATACAAAAGTACATCGTCTTCATACACAAATATATACATTATTTTCTGTCACATAAATAGGTATTACAACATTACATTACATAACATAACATAGATGGTCATTTAAGAATACGAATATAAATAAGCATACTCAATTGCAAGACTACGTAAATTCCATCAAAGCGGTAATGAAATGTTTTAAACAGAACATAACATAAATGGTCATTTAATAATATAAATATAAATAAACACAATCAATTGCAGGAATTGATGGAATACGTTAATTCCATCAAAGCGGTGTTTATAAATAAACATAATCAAGTGCAGTAATATGTAAATTCCAACAAAGCGGTAATGAATTTTTTAAACGTAACATAACATAAAAGGTCAATTAAGAATACAAAAATAAATAAACACAATCAATTGCAAGAATATGCAAATTTCATCAAAGCGGTAATGAAATTTTTAAACAATATTATTAAGAATTGTATTTCTTAAAGCAAGAGCTTCCTTCATATATTCACATAAATTTGAGATAACTGATTTGTCACATGAAACTAATAACTTGTGGGTTTATATATAATTTACGGATTATAAATTTTTTCCTTAAATCAGTGAAACAATCGGCATATACATATAAAATGGTATTCATCTTCTAAATCCAAATCATTACAACATAAACAATGACGTTCATTTCGTGGTATGTTATTTTGGGCGTATCTTCCAGTTTGGATTCTCAAAGGATGTGCAGAGACTCTTAATCTTACAAAAAATAATCGCAGTCGTCTAGGAAGTAAATCCAAATATGTTTCATATTCCAAACAGCTTTTAAAAACTTTATACATATATAAAACAGTACTATTATTCATTTTGGCGTACCATTCTTGTTTAATATTGTCTACAACTCTAAATTTGAACTCGCTAATAAAACTATTAACATGTACAACGTTTGGATTTTCAAAAACATAACCAAATCCAAAATTATTTAACATGTTCTTGATATTTGAGACCCAGTTTGTATAACCTTTATTACAATCGCTCAAGGCTTGTTTGTACACAGTGTTCATTATGATATTATTATTGTTCAGAACTTTAAACCAAAATTTAATATTTTTAACAAACCTGTTTACATACAATGGATATCTACCCAATTCTCCGTAAACAGCAATATTACATGTATTTAGTTTTACTTGTAATAAGCGTTTGCAAAATTTTAAATGTATACGTTCTAAAACATCGGACTTCGTGAAACCCCATACTTCTGAAGCATAATTTAATATCGAACCCACAAAAGAGTAAAACAACTGGCAAAATATTTTCGGTTTTATGTCAAATTCATTGCATTTAGACAATAATGTATTCATGGCCTTAAGGGCTTTACCAATCAAATGCTCGTGGTTTAGTTTAAAACTTCCAGTATAATTCAACACTGTGCCTAGATAGTTAAAGTTATCAACAACTTCAATAGCGCTACCATTATATACCCATTTTTCGTTTTCTTTTAATCCCCCTCTCTTCCGAAATACCATTATTTTCGTTTTTTCAGTGTTAACATTTAACCCCCAAGAATTGCAATATAAGTATAAATTATCTAAATGAGTTTGAACTTCAGTCGGGGACTTGCCTAAAATAGCCATGTCATCAGCAAATGATAACAAGATCAACACAATATCATCTATATTCAGACCAGAGTTAATGCTATCTTGTAAGTAAAGTTCAAGGTCTTCAACAAATAAAGAAAACAAAATTGGCGACATTACCTCCCCTTGCCTCAGCCCAACAGCATATATTTATTATCTCACTTATAGAGCGTCGTGATAGAAATTTTGTGCAGAAATGCACGCGTTGTCAAACCATTCTGCGTTCTTTGTACAACTATTTACATTGAAACTAGGGTTTGTTTTATAAACACATGTTTTGGAAAATAACGGATCGGCAATACTGCGAATGGTTTCAGTAAATCTATTCAGCACGTTATTAATTGACGTTCTACATGAATAATCTACATTTTGTACAATGGTATTAAATACAGGTAACAACGAAATAATTTGTGAGCGAAATTGCCCACGTACCACACCAATCAAACCACACGGAAGGTGATATGCGGGAAGTTAATTATCAAAACCACAGTGACAGAGACAGGGACGCAGCTCCATTCTGTGATGTTTATGGAAAGCTATTTCAACTAACTATGCAAACATACCATTTAACATGTATTTTTGCATAAGCAAAACAAAGTGTGTGTATTGATATGTGTGTATATTTATGGGTTTTTGTATCTATGTTATTACTAAAATTGATTAGATGAATATAAAATCTGATTATGTGTGTTTATTAAACAGTTGTTTCATAACAAATAACAATTTAAATCCAATGATGCTTGTTTGTGGTCTATTCCAATATCATCTCCATATGAACATCTTCGAATCCGATAATGCTTGTTTGTGGTATATTCCAATATTATCTCCATATGAATATCTTCAGTATATCAAAATAACACGTCATTAATAATAACATTACTTTATAACTAGCATGCACATGTAACAATAGAAATTAAAGCACCAAATACATAAAGAAGTACGTTAGTATTCACAAAGAAATTGTAATCAGTAAATTAATGAATTTGCAAATCTTGCAATTCAAACATATGAATGCTCCAATTAAGTCATAAAAAATGATCATCGCCAAAACGTCTTGACTTGTGGGGGTTATTATACCAACAAACATATTGAATTGCATCAATACTTCATTTACTCAAATTCAAATGAAACCTGAATAACTGAAAATAGTTTGAGATGTTTAATGAAAATACTCATTCGCCCCGGTCATGAAAGGGCGCTGCAAGATCTTGTTACCACTGCACCAAGTAATTAACATTAAATTATATAATGGTGTTCAATTTGTTGAAATGTCAAATTTTTATGTAATGTTTACTTCGATTGTTTTCTTTCTCTGCAATACTTTCACCATCTGGTAATCAAACAAACAGTCATTTAAACTTGGGAACATTTGCTATACATGTTTGTATATGACAACTTTTCATTGATCAAGATATCAGTACGTCTCTTGAAGGTGCTTCCAAAATACTTTAATCTCCCTGAAAAGAACAAAATACAAATGAAATAAACTGTTAAACTTAAAAAAAAACAACATGCGTGATATATCAGATAGCTCAATAGGATTGAGATACGAATACATGATTTTCCAGAAAAAAATGTTATTGATCCTAGTGTCTTTTTGTTTAAAAATGCTGTATGATCTCTTTATGCTTATTTAATAACTATAGTTACAGTAAAAAATGCCTACACATTCCTGCTTAAAAACACACAACAAACACTTTTTGTAGTTTTGTTGCAATAATATTCACATGACATCTTGCACAAACAATCCTTACGATTGTGTGTATTAAACAAGTGCATTAGTTGGCAGTAACAATTCACTGAAAATTCAACATTTTGTAAAAATCAAATTTATAGAAACAAACAAGAAAAAGTTTGCCCAACGGAACTATTTTCCTGTCCGTGCGTGGTTGGCTTTGTGTTAGGAGATCCCCGACCGTGTTTTGACCTCTCTGCCACACTGTTCGCAAACAAATGGCATTCTAAAAGTCAACAAAATATGAATATAAGTTATCGACAATCATGATAAGTTTGAGTAACATGAACGTCGTGATTGTCATATTTAAAGTGCAAAACCCTACCAATAATGTTTATTGACCAACTTTTGTTATTCAGACAGACTTTAAATAAATATTATTGACGTTAATTGACGTCAATCTTTCGAATCTTTAGTTTAGTTTGTATACCACACATAGCATTTAAAAAATTTGTCCCACACATAGCATCATTAGATTTTCTTACACACACTTCGAATCAGATGTATTTGCGCAAACATACAATGTATGTAGCTTCTCTATGAAGAATTACAATGTCCGCCCTATTTTTTAAACCCTCGACAACATTGTTATCAACGTTTTTGTTGATCTAATAAAAAAATATACCACACATAGCATTTCACTTCGTGTGTTTTCAAGCACGTTTGCACTTTTTGGAAAAATTACTAAATTAATTTAGCGCAAACTTACCAAAGTTGTGTCTTTTGACAATGGCCGGGCACTCGTCTTTGTTTTTTTTTTGAAAATGGTTTTGAAATAATGAAGAAATTATCAAAAACGTTACCTAGAGCGACGTTTTGTTTACATCCGATTGTCCCACACTTAGCCGAAAAAGTCACGTGGTTCAGGCACCTTGATATTGTAAGCTCGGGGTCGCGAAGGCTTTCCGTGTTAGACAGCATGTTGCATTTGTATTGTTGCTCAAGTGTTTAATTTAACCAGTAATGGTAAATATATGATGTATTCTGCACGTTTGTTTGTATCACGAAAAAATAGAATAAGTAAGCGATTATTAAATTTGAAAAAGTTAACGGTATTCAATTTTGTGAAGAAAATCATTGGTTATGCCTTAATAATAATACAAAATATGGCATAACCAAACAGTAACACATTAACGTCATCGGTATCAAAACGAAAAACATTGAAATTATCAATCAATGATTACGGACATTACAAAAATAAGATATCCGTAATGAATTAGAAAAAAAAACTCCGTACGATATGACGTCAAAATTACGTCGCACTGACGCTCGTCTCAGCGTTACATTATAATGATAGTATTACGCAAATGGAAATAATTATATGAAGAAAAGTATGTTATTTTATACATATTTCGAACCGGAAAAGAACGTACATACCGAATATGCAAAAAAGTAAAAATCGAAGACTTTGTCAATAAGGCTGGTTTTCTCATGGCGCGATTCATATATAATTTAAAAAAATGTTATCTTAACCACCTTATTAATGGCATATCTTTGTGATTATATTGTAAAGATTTGTGAAAACTAGTTACTGTTAACATTCTTTAGCGCAGCGCCAACATTAAATCATTTGACGTCTAATATATTATCCGGTACATATTTAAACATGAAGATCTGCATATGTGAAACACAATAAATCGAGGAACTGGTTGTTATTAAATATTCTGAGTGGTATTGATCTAAAATGACACCACGCGTAACAAATGTATGGGTTCATCTCAAAGAGAAGGCCGCTTTCATAACGCCTGGTGTAATGTTCAGTGCCTGTCATATGAACGTAAAGCGATAAGCATTGCGGTTGCACGAAGTCCACATGAACAATAATTTTTTTTATAACTGATAAATTTAATGACAAACAGTGCATGTGACTTTATACTAGTGTGATGAATTAACATTACTCTATGGATAGAGTTGTGTCAGTGTTATATAATATGTCGCGGTGTACGTTTAGATGTGTTTTATATTTTGTCACGATTGTTTGTTGGATCGGAGTCTTTGGTCAGCATATGATAGGGACGAAGATTTACTTGAATAGGTGTTTTCATAAAGAGCATTATTCGATTTTAGGAAGTTTGTCAGCGGACCAATGCCAAGATGAGTGCATTATTAGCAGTCGTTACTGCAACGCCGTCTCATACGAAAGGTTAAGAACCGTTTGCCGCCTGTACAATGACGTTGACGTCTCGAACGTTGAGACCGACACGTTTACGTGCGTTGGGTCGAACATCGTGTATCGGAGCAGTTTTAAAAAGGTATTTCAATTAAAGACAAAATCCTAGATGTGACTTATTTAGTAGAAATTCATGTAAGGTAACAAAAGTATATTAGACATTGATTTGTTTTCGGTCCCGCGAGTCATCAGGTTTTACGTATATACGTTTTTTTTATATTTTTTATTTGTATATGTTCTGCTTTTGAATTAATACGAGCCAAGTTTATACTTTATACATACAATCAAACATATATCATACACTAAATGTAATAATATAAGCGCATTTTTACGCAGCACATTAACGTGTACATGTATGAACCAGCACTTATAAACAAAACCTGCATAAGCACATTATACACATCGCTGATATATTATACAACAGTACATGTATTTATTTGTTTGCTTGTTCATTGTGTAAAGAATGACATTATGTAAGTCTGTGTTTTTATTAGTTGTCGTACATATACAACGTTTTCGTTTACATCCGTTGACATTGTACATATAAATATCTTTATTTGAGTCTCATCATGGTTTCATATACATACAGCAATTTACAAACAGGGTTAACCATGCCATTCATTTTTGAATTATAAGAGACTATAATGTTAGCATTCAAATACATACAATAAAACGTATCATTAAAACTAGCATTTGCAGTGCTTTTACACTGTAAGTGCCCCTTTCTAATACTGTTAAAGCACATAAAATCTTTTAGTTAAATATAAAGCAGGTATATTTATACAGAGATAAAATAATATAAGACAAGCTAAGATATACCATGCAAAGAAAAGTTATATACAACAAAAAAGTAAAATGTGTATGTACATCAATATTAAAACTATCTGTACAGCTTTGCATTTCTACTTT
Source organism: Dreissena polymorpha (assembly GCF_020536995.1). NCBI lineage: Eukaryota > Metazoa > Mollusca > Bivalvia > Myida > Dreissenidae > Dreissena > Dreissena polymorpha. Next base: position 65,606,633 of record NC_068355.1, on the reverse strand, counting down.
TTAAATTAAGTAACAGGTTTTGGCAACATCTCGAACAATTGCATTGGTGGAGAATAAAAATCTAAATTTATCACAGTCAGCCAGTTGACTAAAGTTGCTATCATCTGCATTGGCCTTCATAAATAGGGAGTTTCGTTCACTTATATATTCGGGGCAGCGTATGATAACATGTGTTTCATTTTCTATTACATTGGCACAAAACGGACATGACCTTTCCTCCAGTGGCTGGCCAATATATCTACCAGTTTCTATTTTAAGTGGAGCAACTCCACATCTGAATTTAGCAATTGCTGATCGGTGAGATAGAGGCATGTTTATAGTACAATAAAGTTCAGGCTCATAAAAACGTTTAATATGTCTATATGTTCTAAGTTTATTATGTCCATTGCCGGTAACACTATTTTCTCTGTCAATGGATAACTGCCAGTTGTACATGTGTCTCTTAGTTAGCTCATTTGACACTTCCCTTAGCATGATTGCCTTGCTAACCGAGCTACAGTCCCTACTGTACACGTCTACCTGTAGAGACCGAAACATGGTTGCAACAGAAAAACACCAATTTCTGCAGACAGTGCTTCTGCCCTTGCACCATTTGAAAACTTTGTAATTAACTCTTGCATTATCCATGTTCATAAATCGGTGCCATTGCCGACTGACAGCCATCCATTGGCGAGTTTCGGGTTGTTGCCAGCCCATATCCCCAGAGACAGCGGCAGTGGGTGCATATTTACCAAGACCCACAAAGAATCGCATAGCTCTATTATGAACTGCGTTAATGCATGAAAACGTTTTATCTCCCCATACCGCTGCCCCATAGGCTATGACCGACCATACCATACTATCATATAATTTACTGTATACTCTATATGGCATTCCACCCATCGATTTATATTTTGCAATTAACAAACCTAGTGCTCTACTAGCACTTCTGCAACCATTTTAACAGTCACATTAATATCTAAGTGCTCATTAAGGACTAAGCCAAGGTATTTATACTGCTCAACAAAGGATAACTTCTCATCGCCATACAAAAACTGATAATCTGTTCTAGCTTTTGCCTTTCGTCGGAAGTGTACAATGTTGCTTTTACTTATATTAACAGACATGCAATTGCTTACACACCAATCATACAATTTGTTTATCATACATTGTAAATCCTGTTCATTGTCTGCAAGCAGTACCATATCATCTGCATATAGCAATATATACAATTTTTCATCCCCGACATCAACGCCCCTTTCATTTCCATGGCCAGGTCGTTGATAAAGAGGTTGAATAAGGTCGGCGAGCTTGAACATCCCTGACGTAAACCTGGCGTAACGTTAAACCAGTCTGTGACTTTGCCATTGATACAAACACAGGAAGAAACTGAAGAATATAAAGACTTAAATGCATTCAATATAGGGCCATTAATACCAATGTGTTTCAGTTTATTCCATAGGATATCTATATCAACAAAGTCATATGCCATTTTTAAATCAATAAATGCACAAAAAGTAGATTGATTCAGCCTCTTCCTGGTATCTACAAGATTGGTAAAAGAAGAGAGATGATCTACTGTACTGCGTTGTTTACGAAATCCATTCTGTTCGTCGACCACCTTATCATTATCTTCGACCCATTTGTATAGACTGTTGTTTAAAACAGAGCTGTACAATTTATACATAGTATTAGCAAGAGTTATGCCCCTGTATGATAAAGGATCTCTAGGGTCGGCTGTACACGCCTTAGGGATAGGGTTAATAATACCCTTTCCCCACTCGTGTGGAATCCTTCCTGTCCTAAAACACACGTTAAACAATGCGTGTAAGAAACCTATCGCTGTTCTATTGTTTAACACCTCGTATGGAATACCATCAGTACCAGCAGCCTTACCTTTGTTAGCATTTTTTACAACTTTTATGATTTCCAATATGCTTATATGTTCATTCACACTAGAATCTATTGGCACAGTATCATTATTATCGGTAACATTATTGTTTGCTGCAGAGGTAAAGCTGGCTTTATTATATAATTTCTGAAAGTCATTTTTCCATCAATTTAAAACAATTTCTTTATCTGAACATAATGGGCCATCATCCATACGAACTTCCATTGGGATCTGCTTAGTTCTACTTTGACCTACACCAACTTTACCAATATCCCTCAAAAATGTTTGAGGGTCATTATCAAGGTTTGCTAACATATCATTCTGCATTTTGACCCAGTGTTTCCGTTTGACAGACTGAACAGCTCGGTCAAATCGCTTTCGACATTGGACATAATCAAACCTCAATAGAGCCCTATCCGATGCTGACTTACAGTTTAACCATTTACATTCGGATTCACAAACATAATTCCATAAGGTGGTTAGGTCATCATTCCACCATGGCTTCCTGATCCTTCTTCGCTTTTTTGATTGTCCATGCTTCACATTTTCCTTTCGTCTTGGAAGCTTCTCCGTCATTTCATTCCCAATGAGAGAGCAAAATTCAGAGTATGCCCTATCTATATCACTCTGAACTCTATAGCCTGTCTCTAACTCAGTGATGACACGACTTATTTCATCTACTTTTGCTCCCTCACCGAGAAATAAATCAGGCACAGACGAAGTGTCATACCTATATAACATTTATGTTCTGCCTCTCTCTCGTGCACCTCCGACGCAGTTGTACCAAATTCCTCTACCGAAATATGCCATAGTAAACATGAGTGGTCGGGAAGCGATGTTGGGACGAAGCTCCTTCCAACGGCTCCGCTAGCATTAAGCATATCATTGACCCGTAAAACATGAAAATCCTGAAACATACTGAGATCCTCATGGTTAACAATACAGTAATCAACGACCGAGGTTCCTTTACTGGACACAGATGTAAAGTCATTCGTAACGGTATTTCGACCGTTCAAAATGCACATATTGCTGTTTATAAGGAACTCAATAAGAATGTGTTCGTAATTGTTAGTCTTATAATCTATAATATTTCTTTGTACAATATCATCTACTCCAACAATAAAGTCATCTTCGGCTCCACAACGACTATTAAGATCTCCACAGATAAACAGTTTGCCAATGCTCTGAAAGTTATACACTCCTGTCAGAATGGTATCGAAGAAAGCATTAACGTCAACTTGTCTGGAGGAGTTTTCTGGTGGCAAATAGCAAACACACGCAATTAAATTGTAGCCAAGACGCTTATGGCTTAGTTTAAGCCACAAAATATCTTCATTTGAATCGTCTAAAACAGTAACATTAAAATCAAACAATACATCATCCTTCACCAGAAACCCAACCCCGCCAGATCCGTTCCGCGCCCTTATATGTACCGTACTCCTATTTCTTCCAAACCACTTGTACCCCTCAATATTAAGTGTCTGATCTCCCGTAAAATGCGTTTCAATAATACCTATAATGTCAAAATTTTGTTCTAAAATGCATGTTGATCGTACACCGTGATTTTCTGAGTTTCTATCAACACTCCACCCGTTGACATTCCAGCAACCCGCTACTACCTAACGACGCCACCGGTCGCCACGATCTTGGTTGCTAGCACGGTTGTTGTATCCCCTGGCACCGCCTCTGGCATCGACCCTGGCACCGCCCCGGGCACCGCCCCGAGCACTACCGCGGTCGCCAAAAATGCTCCTGTGTTCTATGTTTTCCGCAGTCTGCGAGCGCGCCCTATCTGATCTGTCCGTTCCAGGGTTGCGCGCACCTGCTCTCTCACTGTCTCCGCGATTTCTGTAAGATGAGGGATCAACATTTATAGCATCGCTGGTCTGATGTCGTTCGTTCGCATTGTTGGTTCTCACAACTCGACCGCCACGGAATGCAATGCACCCATCCCCTCTGTTCACCGCGTCGACTACAGCACGCAAGTTAGAATTCCACATCCGCTCGGCGTGTGACTGGTCCGGGTGGATGTAAACATTACTCAAACTAGGATTCCGGAGCAGGCTCTTAGCTTTAAGGACTTTTTTCTTGTCTTCAATTGTTTCAAGCGTGGCGATGATGACACCCGGTCTGGAATTTGAGCTCGTTTTTCGTATCGCCGAGTGCACCTGCACCCCTGAAAGTTTGAGTTGATCTCGAAACATGTTGTTTATCTTTGTGCGAACGTTCTCTCCCGAGTGTTCCGGCATATCTCGAATAACTAAATTGCATGAGTTCCCGCTTGTGCCGGAACGTTCTTTGCTCACCATGGATTCTACGTAGTTAGCGGCCTCTGCAGATAAGGCACTTATAGCACTCATATTAGGTAAACCAGAAGAACAGCTATGCAGCGTCGCCAAATATTAGAAATGACCGCAGAGCCCCTTTTTCTGATGCCGCCCCACAGACCTGACTCACACCGCTCAAGCCGCCCGTGCGCGTTTCGCAAATACCCCTTTTGTCGAGATGTATCAGGACAATGCGAATCACCAGAGCGAGACAAACTTTGAGCGATAGATTCCTCGGGTTTCCCGGGTACGATTTTCCAATAGTCAAATTCGCGAAAACATGTGACAGTAGCAATACATGTAGTTTTTCTCACTTCTCACTTATTATATCATAAAAGTAGAACAGCGATTAACGAAACAGTACCTTCATATATAATCAACTACCGCACACCTTCTCAAATATCCTTTCCTTTCCTCAGAAATACACTTTTATTACTTCCCATAAACTTGTTTACTTCGTAGTCTGACACACCGGGTTACATGTTTTGATGCAACCGTTCCATCCATAATATGTCTATATGTTCTAAGTTTATTATGTCCATTGCCGGTAACACTATTTTCTCTGTCAATGGATAACTGCCAGTTGTACATGTGTCTCTTAGTTAGCTCATTTGACACTTCCCTTAGCATGATTGCCTTGCTAACCGAGCTACAGTCCCTACTGTACACGTCTACCTGTAGAGACCGAAACATGGTTGCAACAGAAAAACACCAATTTCTGCAGACAGTGCTTCTGCCCTTGCACCATTTGAAAACTTTGTAATTAACTCTTGCATTATCCATGTTCATAAATCGGTGCCATTGCCGACTGACAGCCATCCATTGGCGAGTTTCGGGTTGTTGCCAGCCCATATCCCCAGAGACAGCGGCAGTGGGTGCATATTTACCAAGACCCACAAAGAATCGCATAGCTCTATTATGAACTGCGTTAATGCATGAAAACGTTTTATCTCCCCATACCGCTGCCCCATAGGCTATGACCGACCATACCATACTATCATATAATTTACTGTATACTCTATATGGCATTCCACCCATCGATTTATATTTTGCAATTAACAAACCTAGTGCTCTACTAGCACTTCTGCAACCATTTTAACAGTCACATTAATATCTAAGTGCTCATTAAGGACTAAGCCAAGGTATTTATACTGCTCAACAAAGGATAACTTCTCATCGCCATACAAAAACTGATAATCTGTTCTAGCTTTTGCCTTTCGTCGGAAGTGTACAATGTTGCTTTTACTTATATTAACAGACATGCAATTGCTTACACACCAATCATACAATTTGTTTATCATACATTGTAAATCCTGTTCATTGTCTGCAAGCAGTACCATATCATCTGCATATAGCAATATATACAATTTTTCATCCCCGACATCAACGCCCCTTTCATTTCCATGGCCAGGTCGTTGATAAAGAGGTTGAATAAGGTCGGCGAGCTTGAACATCCCTGACGTAAACCTGGCGTAACGTTAAACCAGTCTGTGACTTTGCCATTGATACAAACACAGGAAGAAACTGAAGAATATAAAGACTTAAATGCATTCAATATAGGGCCATTAATACCAATGTGTTTCAGTTTATTCCATAGGATATCTATATCAACAAAGTCATATGCCATTTTTAAATCAATAAATGCACAAAAAGTAGATTGATTCAGCCTCTTCCTGGTATCTACAAGATTGGTAAAAGAAGAGAGATGATCTACTGTACTGCGTTGTTTACGAAATCCATTCTGTTCGTCGACCACCTTATCATTATCTTCGACCCATTTGTATAGACTGTTGTTTAAAACAGAGCTGTACAATTTATACATAGTATTAGCAAGAGTTATGCCCCTGTATGATAAAGGATCTCTAGGGTCGGCTGTACACGCCTTAGGGATAGGGTTAATAATACCCTTTCCCCACTCGTGTGGAATCCTTCCTGTCCTAAAACACACGTTAAACAATGCGTGTAAGAAACCTATCGCTGTTCTATTGTTTAACACCTCGTATGGAATACCATCAGTACCAGCAGCCTTACCTTTGTTAGCATTTTTTACAACTTTTATGATTTCCAATATGCTTATATGTTCATTCACACTAGAATCTATTGGCACAGTATCATTATTATCGGTAACATTATTGTTTGCTGCAGAGGTAAAGCTGGCTTTATTATATAATTTCTGAAAGTCATTTTTCCATCAATTTAAAACAATTTCTTTATCTGAACATAATGGGCCATCATCCATACGAACTTCCATTGGGATCTGCTTAGTTCTACTTTGACCTACACCAACTTTACCAATATCCCTCAAAAATGTTTGAGGGTCATTATCAAGGTTTGCTAACATATCATTCTGCATTTTGACCCAGTGTTTCCGTTTGACAGACTGAACAGCTCGGTCAAATCGCTTTCGACATTGGACATAATCAAACCTCAATAGAGCCCTATCCGATGCTGACTTACAGTTTAACCATTTACATTCGGATTCACAAACATAATTCCATAAGGTGGTTAGGTCATCATTCCACCATGGCTTCCTGATCCTTCTTCGCTTTTTTGATTGTCCATGCTTCACATTTTCCTTTCGTCTTGGAAGCTTCTCCGTCATTTCATTCCCAATGAGAGAGCAAAATTCAGAGTATGCCCTATCTATATCACTCTGAACTCTATAGCCTGTCTCTAACTCAGTGATGACACGACTTATTTCATCTACTTTTGCTCCCTCACCGAGAAATAAATCAGGCACAGACGAAGTGTCATACCTATATAACATTTATGTTCTGCCTCTCTCTCGTGCACCTCCGACGCAGTTGTACCAAATTCCTCTACCGAAATATGCCATAGTAAACATGAGTGGTCGGGAAGCGATGTTGGGACGAAGCTCCTTCCAACGGCTCCGCTAGCATTAAGCATATCATTGACCCGTAAAACATGAAAATCCTGAAACATACTGAGATCCTCATGGTTAACAATACAGTAATCAACGACCGAGGTTCCTTTACTGGACACAGATGTAAAGTCATTCGTAACGGTATTTCGACCGTTCAAAATGCACATATTGCTGTTTATAAGGAACTCAATAAGAATGTGTTCGTAATTGTTAGTCTTATAATCTATAATATTTCTTTGTACAATATCATCTACTCCAACAATAAAGTCATCTTCGGCTCCACAACGACTATTAAGATCTCCACAGATAAACAGTTTGCCAATGCTCTGAAAGTTATACACTCCTGTCAGAATGGTATCGAAGAAAGCATTAACGTCAACTTGTCTGGAGGAGTTTTCTGGTGGCAAATAGCAAACACACGCAATTAAATTGTAGCCAAGACGCTTATGGCTTAGTTTAAGCCACAAAATATCTTCATTTGAATCGTCTAAAACAGTAACATTAAAATCAAACAATACATCATCCTTCACCAGAAACCCAACCCCGCCAGATCCGTTCCGCGCCCTTATATGTACCGTACTCCTATTTCTTCCAAACCACTTGTACCCCTCAATATTAAGTGTCTGATCTCCCGTAAAATGCGTTTCAATAATACCTATAATGTCAAAATTTTGTTCTAAAATGCATGTTGATCGTACACCGTGATTTTCTGAGTTTCTATCAACACTCCACCCGTTGACATTCCAGCAACCCGCTACTACCTAACGACGCCACCGGTCGCCACGATCTTGGTTGCTAGCACGGTTGTTGTATCCCCTGGCACCGCCTCTGGCATCGACCCTGGCACCGCCCCGGGCACCGCCCCGAGCACTACCGCGGTCGCCAAAAATGCTCCTGTGTTCTATGTTTTCCGCAGTCTGCGAGCGCGCCCTATCTGATCTGTCCGTTCCAGGGTTGCGCGCACCTGCTCTCTCACTGTCTCCGCGATTTCTGTAAGATGAGGGATCAACATTTATAGCATCGCTGGTCTGATGTCGTTCGTTCGCATTGTTGGTTCTCACAACTCGACCGCCACGGAATGCAATGCACCCATCCCCTCTGTTCACCGCGTCGACTACAGCACGCAAGTTAGAATTCCACATCCGCTCGGCGTGTGACTGGTCCGGGTGGATGTAAACATTACTCAAACTAGGATTCCGGAGCAGGCTCTTAGCTTTAAGGACTTTTTTCTTGTCTTCAATTGTTTCAAGCGTGGCGATGATGACACCCGGTCTGGAATTTGAGCTCGTTTTTCGTATCGCCGAGTGCACCTGCACCCCTGAAAGTTTGAGTTGATCTCGAAACATGTTGTTTATCTTTGTGCGAACGTTCTCTCCCGAGTGTTCCGGCATATCTCGAATAACTAAATTGCATGAGTTCCCGCTTGTGCCGGAACGTTCTTTGCTCACCATGGATTCTTGTAGAGTTTCAAATGTCTTGCTCATGTCTTCAAGATCTTTCGTCACCTCGATCCTGAAGTCCCCGACTCTGTCGTCGACATCCTTCCGTAGCCGATTTAACTCAGTGGTGAGTCTTCTGTCAATCAATTGGGCAACTCTATCTGACAGTTTTTACTCAAGACGTGTCTCCAACTGGTCTATTCGATCGCCCAATACCTTCTGTTGGGTGTTCACTGAGCTTTCAAACTGATTCATCCTGCTGTGGATGCTCTTAAGATCTCCCGATATATTCTTGAGCATCTCCATGACACTAGCCCCAAGCTGGTCTCCACCACCAATCGCAGAAGTTGCAATCATAGAAGACACTGACGTAGAAGTCGCATATGTCACAGAAGACGCAAGGGTCACATTCACAGAAGCCGACGACGCCACAGAAAAAGTCGTAGAGGGCGATGACGTCATAGAGGCCGCCGACGTCACAGGAGTATCATTCACAGAAGTCACTGAGGACGTAGAGCGTGTAGAGGACGCAGACGTCAGGGAAACCGCAGACGTCACCGGAGTATCATCTGTACCAACCCCCGAACCACTTTGCACTTTATGAGTTTTAGATACAGGTGTACTCCCGTAAAGCGATCTCCGTGCCTGAGCGAGAATGCGACCCGATGCATTATTTCCACTACACCATTTCTTCGGTGATATACTATCTGCTAATTCAGGAAGTGACAAGTGTCTTTTACGACGTCTTGATGTCCCCTTGCCAAAAGAAATATCAGCACCAACAGAATTTACCACAGGTTGTGAGGTCATTATCGCCTCTACGTAGTTAGCGGCCTCTGCAGATAAGGCACTTATAGCACTCATATTAGGTAAACCAGAAGAACAGCTATGCAGCGTCGCCAAATATTAGAAATGACCGCAGAGCCCCTTTTTCTGATGCCGCCCCACAGACCTGACTCACACCGCTCAAGCCGCCCGTGCGCGTTTCGCAAATACCCCTTTTGTCGAGATGTATCAGGACAATGCGAATCACCAGAGCGAGACAAACTTTGAGCGATAGATTCCTCGGGTTTCCCGGGTACGATTTTCCAATAGTCAAATTCGCGAAAACATGTGACAGTAGCAATACATGTAGTTTTTCTCACTTCTCACTTATTATATCATAAAAGTAGAACAGCGATTAACGAAACAGTACCTTCATATATAATCAACTACCGCACACCTTCTCAAATATCCTTTCCTTTCCTCAGAAATACACTTTTATTACTTCCCATAAACTTGTTTACTTCGTAGTCTGACACACCGGGTTACATGTTTTGATGCAACCGTTCCATCCATAATAATACTGCATCTACAAAATAACGCCAGACTTAAAACAAAGTGTCATCTTTTCCTCAAATCATTAAACGATTGAGTCGATGACATGTTAAATGTCCCATAAACATAATTATAATACCATTATAGTTTACCACTTGTAACTTACGCCTATGTCTATTTGCTTTATCTCCGACGTTATCTCGCGCCTTAATACCATAATATAATATCAAGCTAATGCTCCAATGATAATTTTACGTAATAAAACTAATATAATTCTTAATAGCATTGTAGTTTTTGTTTTTAACAATTTAACATTTACGGTTTTGTTTTATTTATTCATGAAAAAGGCTTACCATCAGAACCAGAAAAAGTAACTGAAAATTCATAAGTCATAGTTCATATGTCTACCAAATATTCACATGCCTTTACAAAGATATTTTTAAAGACATTGCAAACAACATCGTTTACTTATACAAGCTTTAATTATCATATGACGGTTTATAAAAAAGTCAACTTACTGCGCCATGTTTAAATCAAATATCAATTGTTATGCTTGCGAAAAAAGAAGAAAAACAAAGTGTTTACTTTATCCATTTCGCATGGAATAATAATTGTTATTACTCTAGGCACAATCATAGGTCAAAATACAGCATACGCAATAGAATATTCATCCTTTTTATCCGATTTAATAAGCGAGTGTTATGAGCCCGTTTGACAAAAACCCAACAAATTTCATATCAATGGAAAACCCGGTCGAGTTGGCAGGGGTCTTACGCGGGAAATATTTGTCCGGCTCTAAATGTTGTCTAGAAATAATTTATTTTCAGGTTTCTATCTACGATCTTATCTATCTTAATTGCTGTTTGTTGTTTGATTGTTTGCGTTAAACACACTTATTACTATTTTATATGTATCAATTTATTTATTTTAAAATTATTGACATTATTGATTTATATACCGTTAGTTTACTTTTTAAGAACAAACACACAAATAGAGTTTATAATTTTGTTCGCACCTTCCCTAATTTGTGCCGATAAAGGTACGATTGTTATCAGTATGGCAATTATAATAATAGAATAAGACTTATTGACAATTGGCTTCGTTGTTACAAACAATCGTTAACGGTTATTCGATCCCACTTGTCCGCTAATCATAACAATGAACGTGTGAATGGCATACATTAAGAGGATCCATTACTGTCCCTTGATAACAAAAGACTAGTTAATTGGCATGTTACAAACAGGCCCCACCTCCTGCAGTGATTCTCAAGTGTGTTCCCGCATTCGTACCACGATTTTTCACAACTGCGATTGATCGCGAATATGTATTACACACAAATCGGATATTGACTGACGCATTTTTTTTTTAAATTCAAAATCAGAAATCGGCGAATTTAAGTGCTGACGAAATCGTAATTTTTATAAAAATGACGAAAATTTGTGCTGTCGAAAATAAATGGTTTCACAGTAGTCTGTTAGTCATGATGTCCATCGGATAAGTCGCCTCTAAGAATTGCATAATGAAAAAAAAACATGTAGCGTGTATGTTTTCCCACACCCGAGTTTACTTTGCATGGAAACACATTTTTAGCTCGACTATTATATATGAAATATATATAGTGGAGCTATCCTACTCACCACGGCGTCGGCGTTTCCGTTTCCGTTACCGTTTCTTTTAGCGTTAGCGTGCAAATGTTCAAGTTTTCGTACTACCCCAATTATTTTCATTGTCCCTTGACATATTGCTTTCATATTTTGCATACTTGTTTACCAACATGACCCCAACCTATAAACAAGAGCAAACAATTCTATTAAGCATTTTGTCATAATTATGACCCCTTTTCCAATTAGAATATGCAGCAAATGTTTAAGTTTTCGTACTACCCCATTTATTTTCATTGTCCCTTGACATATTGCTTTCATATTTTGCATAATTGTTTACCAACATCACCCTAACCTATAAACAGGGGCAGACAACTCTATCAAGCATTTGTCATAATTATTGCCCTGTTTATACTTAGAATATGCATATTATTGATAAATCTATGTTAAAGTTTGCGTACTACCCCAAATATTTCCTATATCCTTTGACATATTGCTTTTATATGTTGCATACTTGTTTACCAACATGACCCCAACCTATAAACAAGAGCAGACCACTGTATCAAGCATTTTGACATAATTATGGCCCCTTTTACACTTAGATAATTGAACATTTTGCTTAAATTGCCATAACTTCTTTATTTATGATCATATTTTATTATTACTTTGACAAAACAACACTTACCTGAATACCACAATGGATTCCACCCAAACAATACCCCACGCCTCTACCCAGAATCCCTTCCCCCCTCCAACCTCCCCCCCCCAAAAAAAAAAACCAACACATTTTTTAAACATCATCTAATAAATTACCACCCCCCGCGAACATTTACGTTCTGAAGACGTCATCATTATTCTTAGTGTTGTTTATGATTGTCAGTTGTACATTTAAAACGGTAGTAAAATGTCGAACCTGGATTGCGCTTCTTGTATTATTTCACAACCAAACTACAATTATTATACGATCGCCGAAAATCATTTTAGAGATTGTAAATCAATGGCGTTTTCCTTCTTTGTTTTTCAAAATCTCACCACTGTAGATAATTATAAGGTAATTACATTGGTGTTCAAACGTCGAACTTAATGTCCCGTTATTGTAACTAATATTAAATACGTTTAAAGAGCGAACAACCGCTTTGATTGTCACACTCACACAATACAAGGACAAATAGTGTATCGAATAAATGAATAGCGAATGCATGTTTGGCAAAATATAACAGAACAGAACAGAAAGTTTATTTATATAACTTGAACATTTACAGTTCATCGTTACATATACAAATCTGACAATATATAAGCAATAAGCACATGCATAGTAATGCGAAAGTGACCAAACTAGTACATAAAAACGTGTTAAAAATGCACTAAGGCCATCGAATTACTCAACGTTTGCATTCAATGTATCAGTTCTCATTTTAAAAGCATTTTTACAATATATCGCGAGTTTATTTAGGGCTTTGGTTTAATTATTTGTTAACAAAAGAATAAATTTATGCATACTAGGTCGGTTATAATAGAATTTGTCAATATACATTTTTCTTTTATCTGTATAAAGAGGACATACAATTACAATATGGTATTCGTCTTCAATAGCATTTGAGTTACATATATTTCATTTGCGTTCGTTTTTATAAATATTTGTATGTCTCCCAGATTCAATTTTTAACATGTGGGACGAAAGTCTTAATTTTGATATGTATTTTCTTAAATTAAAGTTTTGGATTATGTTAAGGTAATCAGATAGTTCAAATCGATGTTTCAATTATTTGTATAAAGTTAATGAACTTTTAACGTTTAAATCATTTAGCCACAAACCTATGTACATATCAATTAGTCTGTTTTGAAATATAGGAATAAATACATTTGCATTTACTGATTCTGGGTACATCCAAACATCTACAAAACCAGTATTTGAAGTAAGTCTCGTACTTTGGTAATCCAATTGTTACATCGTATTATATTTTCAGCACCATTTCTGATATAACATAGTGTACTATATAATATACAATTAGTTTGTTTAACAGTATACAATTTTATGAAATATTTTATAATTCGTACATAGCGATTTATATATAATGGGTATCGCCCTAGTTCCCCGTACACAGCTGAATTAGCGGTACTCATTTTGACACTCAGTATTCGTTTCAAAAATCTTCTGTGAACTCTTTAAATATCATCAGCATTTACAAACCTCCAAACCTCACACGCATAACACAGTATTGCAGTAACATAAGAATCGAACAAATTTAACATTATTTTAACAGGAACATGCATGTCTTTGGTGATTGCAAAAAGCGACCCCATAGCCTTAAAGACTATCGGATAAAGACAGACAGACAGACAGACAGTTTATTCAGACTTATACAAAAGTACATCGTCTTCAAACATATATATACACATACTTTCTGTCACGTAAATAGGTGTAACAACATAACATTACATAACATAGAAATAGTCATGTAAGAATACAAATACAAATAAACACAATCAATCGAAAGAACACTAAGGTTCTGTCAAGGCGGTACTGAAATTTATTAAACAACATTATTAAGCAAGGTATTTCTTAAAACAAAAGCTTCTTTGATATATTTACATACATTAGAAATAACTGTTTTGTCACATGAAACTAATAAACTGTGGAATTTATACACGGATGGGTTGATATAAAATATACGGCTTATATATCTTTTTCTTAAATCAGCGAAGCAGCGGCATATACATATAAAATGGTATTCATCTTCTAAATCAGATTCATTACAACATAAACAATAACGTTCATTTCGCGGTATGTTATTCTGAGCGTATCTGCCGGTTTGAATTCGCAACGGGTGTGCAGACACTCTTAATCTAACAAAAAATAGGCGCAAACGTCTAGGAAGTAAGTCCAAATATTCTTCATATTCAAATGAGGTTTTAAAGACTTTATACATATCTAATACAGAACTGTTATTCATTTTACCATACCACTCCTGTTTAAAATTATCAACAAGTCTACATTTGAACTCGCTAATAAAACTATTAACGTTAACAACGTTTGGATTTTCAAATACATAACCAAATCCAAAATTATTTAACATGTTCTTGACATTTGAGACCCAATTTGTATAACCTTTATTACAATCATTTATAGCTTGTTTGTAAACAGTTTGCATTATGATATTTTCATTGTAAATAATTTTAAACCAGTATTTGATAATTTTAACGAACCTGTTTACATACAAAGCTTGAGTAGTTTGTATAAATGATCCACCACTTGAAAGTACAATGCCGAGATAGTTAAATGATTGAACTATTTCTATTTGCTAATTGTTATGAAAAAAATTGCTCGTTCTGTGAATTATTTCCTCCCTTTTTATATATGACCACTTTTGTTTTTTTCGAACGCTTTGACAGGTTTTTTTGTTCATGATGAAGGAATTATTGATTAAACGACCATCCCGGATGAGTCATTAATTTGAGCAGGAAAAAGTGTTATGGTTGATGTAATTTTAACACCTTAAACATTATTTAAAGAGATTCGATTGTTTTAATTGTGGCATAACACACGCTGGGTATGCGGATACTTGGATAACAGATGGCACTTCGATACCAGATAACAACAAAAGCCACGCGCGAGAGGTTAGTTCATCAGTTTGTTTTTAAGTTATATCATAAAGATTAGTTTGTTTAGACAAGGCGCATTGCCGAGTTTATAAATGGTGTATCTTTTTCTATTGCAAAGAAAAACATCACGGAAGAATGGTAGATTTTTCCCCCAAAAATAGAAAATTCGGTCGGAAAACAGCATAAACTGGATGAACAATAAACATTTCAACAAAATAAAACTACTTAGAAATATTGAAAGAAATTGTCTGATATTCCAGCATGTAGGGTAATCACTGTGCTTCAAATACTGAAATTTTATTAGTATTCAATAAAATATAAACGAAGATAGAGCATGTTTTAATAGGTTGTATTCATGAAGTTACGGATACTTTGATTCCCGATATAGGACACTTCGGATAACAGAGACTTTCAACAAATTGAGCACTCTGATAACCGAGTTTTATCTTCTACCTGAAATGCATTTATGTATATTATGGCTACTCTTATCAAACATTTTGAAGTACGAATCAAGTAACATTGTCAAGGCCGACACATTGGGAATCTATGCATAACGTAATTACACACACATGTATAATATAAACAAGGGAGTTGTTGTTCGTTTTCAAAAATCGTAATACTATTAATTTATATAATTAATATTATAAGTGCAAATTTTAAATAAGATTAAAATGCTTATACTTGTTTTTAAGTTGTAAATTAAGATTAAGAGAATTGAAAATACAACGGATCATGTGGATCAACACGACTGTGTTCAATTGAACTTATAGCAGTACTCTAGATAAGGGGAGCAATGGGTCTTAAAGCGACCAATACACCTCATAAAATCTTGTGTCATTGGTGCTCATTAGAATCTCATCATGAAGACGATACTAATGCGTAGCCACAAATTTTTTAAGAAATTTGAAAACTCCCTTTATATTGAGTTATACACTTCCCTTTCCCTTTTATTATCATATCCTAGAGGGATAAGAACATGTTTCGGTAATTCGTTTTTAATTTACGTCAGTACATACATTTTTATTAAGTGCCTACTTTCTAAAGCAGTATTCCACGGCGAATTCTGCATTTCTGATTCACTAAATGGAGTGTGTTATATCTGTTAAAAAGTGTCGAGTTATCTGGAATCGAAGTGTCATTGTCTTTGAGATGATCGGTAAAAGAAGTGTCCATGAAAATTTAACAACACTTAAAACATTTGCACTTCCTCAAATACGCTTATCAACTAAAATTTAACATGTTGTAACATTAATGGACATATTGATCTTTTATTTCGATTAGTAGGCACGTTCTTGATTTATTTCCAAGTATTTTATTTTGTTGAAATACGTACTGATCATCGAATTCATGACGATTATCGATGAAATTTTATATCTTTTTTTATAATCCACAGTTTTCTTTCACGACTTTCTTGCTCCGAAATACGAAGTACTATACCATTAATCGACCAAACAATGTTTCGTGCCTGAAAACCAAATGAACAGAACATATTAAATGCAAAAAAACCCTGAAGAGCTCAACTCTCGCGCGTGGCTTTTGTTGTTATCTGGTATTGAAGTGCCATCTGTTATCAAAGTAGTCGCATACCCGGCGAGTAACAGTCAGTTTGTTTAAATGCACACATTTTAAATATTGCAACCTAAAACACATGTCATGATTTTTCCAAATAAAATTGATAAGTACTATATATAATTACTTTTTGTCCTGGAAACACTCTTAACGGGATTCAGTCGCAACTAAATAAACTGAATTATACTCAGTACGAAAAAATAGTGGTGTATGCAGGCGGTAATGATGCCGCTTCCGGTTCCTCCCAAAAGACGTTGTACAACGATGCCAAAGCTCTACTGCAGAACATTCAAAATAAATCATCATCGTGTCATATCTTCATATGTACTGTCTGTCCGCGAACTGACGCTGATGTCGTTCCATTGAATGATCTTTTAAAGCAGTTAAGTGATGAATTTAAGGCGCAAATTATCGACTGTCATCAATCGTTTGTGTTCGGGAATGGAACTACTGCCAGGAATTTCTATTTTCGGGATGGTATTCATTTCAATAGGTCTGGAACAAGTGTTCTAATTGCGGCGATCCATCGTTAAATACCAATCACGCGACAAGTTGCCGGAAACAGCATAGCAACTGATCAACGACGGTTTGACTCTCTTCAGGGACGACGAATGCCGCCAAAAGCATATTGCAATGTGTGTGGCTTGAATAATCACGACACAAATGACTGCTACCGGAAATGGCGTCGATCGGACAGTTACCATAGCAACTTGTGGTCCGAGTCTATGAGATTCGGACGATATCGCCGTCAGAGCACGGCCCCAGCTGAACAACGGGCTGCATAGGACATTCGCATCAGGCCATCACACATTTCAAATCCTGAGAGCGGTACTGTTAATTATAATAAATTTGACGGTTTAAATAACTTATGTATAGAATGTAATAACTGTGTATACAAATGTGATTCTGACACTAGCATTTTAAATACGATTGTATCAAATGAAGCTGTCTACTTAGTATCAACTATTAATGATAAAAATACGCTATTAAAAAGTAGCACTACCATTCAAAAAGAAAAATGTTTTTCTAATGAAAATTGTAGTATTATTACAGAGTCAACTTTGGATTTTAATTTCACTAATAGTGGATTACATGTTGTTTGTTTAAACATTCAACACATATTACCAAAGATTGATGAAATCAAATATGTACTTTATAATTCGGATATTCACATATTAGGACTTATTGAAACATTTTTGAATGCTGAAATATTAGATAGTGATATACAAATTCCAAATTATAATATTATTCGCCGCGACAGAAACATTCGAAAGGGTGGAGGCATATTAATTTATATTAAAGATAACATACCTTTCCAACATAAATTGGACTTGAACGTAAATTCTTTAGAATCAGTTTGGATTGAAATAATGTTTCCTCAAACAAAATCATTCTTAATGAACTTTGTATACAGACCACCGGATTCTACAATTGAATGGATATCGACATATGAATCTTATTTTAAAAATGCTAATAACTTAATGGATAAAGAATTTTATATATTAGGAGATTTTAACATAAATTTTCTTTCTGACAAAGATGTGTTCAGTAATAATAAATGGTCTTCTTTTGTAATAGCAAATGGACTCCAACAAATGGTCAGGCAACCAACACGAATAACAAACACATCAAACACTATAATTGACCATTTGTATACTAATCGTCCGGATCTAATCATGGAAATGTTTGTAGCGTCCTATAGTATAAGTGACCACTTTCCAGTGTGTTTCACCCGAAAGGCGCGTTATAAACTATCTAAAAACACGCATTTAACAAAGGAATATAGGCAATTCAAAAATTTCAATAAATCAAACCTTTCAAAATTATTTATTAATGTCAAATGTAGAACATGTTGAAACAATAGCAGATCCAAATACTTCACTTAGTTATTTACTAAATAAAATTAATGAAGCGTTAAACGTTCACGCACCTTTAAAAACAAAAAGAATAAAATCTGATCGTCTGCCCAGTTGGTTTACAGCGGAAATTAGACAAGAAATCAAAGTTACCGATGGGTTAAAAAAGCATCATAAAAAAGATGAATACAAGAAACAGCGAAATCGTGTAACATTCTTAATAAGAAAAAATAAGAAGCAGTTTTATAACCATTCTGTGAAGGAAAATGCATCAGTTCAGCATCTATGGAATACTCTTAATGCTTTAACAAAACCACAAACTTCACTAACTCTTCCAACAAAAATAAGAATAAATAATAAAGATATTGAAAATGTTGATGATATCTTAGAAGAATTTAACAATCATTTCATCAACATTTCCCATATAGTTTCGAAAAGAAAATATGACCCACACATTTATCAAACTTTTAAAACATTTTTAAACAAAAAAATAGGAATGAATGTATTTGACATTCCTCAAATAACGATATTTGACGTTCGGAAAATAATAGACTTTCAAAATATCCAAAGCTGCCGGAATAGACAATATTGGCGCTAAAATTCTCAAATATTGTGGGGATACCATTGCATATCCGATTACTTCTATTATTAATAATTGTATAAATGCTGGAATTTTTCCTGACCAGCTTAAAGATGCATATGTTTTGCCAATACATAAAGGTGCAGATAAAAGTGATCTTAACAATTATAGACCAATTTCTATTCTCCCAACAATTTCGAAGATATTTGAGAGACACATTACAAATTAACTTAAATCATATCTTGACAAGCATGAACTACTCCACAGTTACCAATCTGGTTTCCGCCAAAGTCATTCCTGTCAAACATCCTTGATTCGCCTTGTAGATTCTTGGTTACAGTATATTGATTCTGGTCGCATGGTTGGGTTAATTTTTACTGGATCTCCGGAAAGCTTTCGATTTAGTAGATCATGACATTTTACTTGAAAAACTCAGCATGTACCATTTTTCTGACAATGCTCTTGCTTTAATGAAATCTTATCTTTCTAATAGAAGACAGTGTATTAAAATAGGTTCCAGACAATCGTCGTTTCAGTATATCAAAACCGGTGTACTACAAGGCTCTATACTTGGGCCAATTTTATTTCTTATTAACATTAATGACATCCCATCCTTCGTTAAAAATTCAACAATTGATCTTTACGCAGACGATTCAACATAACACGTATCGGATCATAACATTCATAATATACAATTAAATTTGCAAAACGATTTGGACAGAATAGCAACATGGTGTTCCTTTAATAATATGTCAATTCATCCAAACAAAACTAAATGTATGCTTTTATCAAAAGCTCGTTGTTCTACTGACAAGCTTAGACTTAATATTAATGGCATTCTCCTTGAACAAACCAAAGAATTTAATTTACTAGGAGTTACGATTGATTAGCATCTTACATGGCAATCTCACATAAACAGTGTATGTCGTAAACTTAACTTTAAAATGGCCTTATTAAAACGAATTAACTATTTTATTAACTATGAAACAAAAAAACTATTTTACAACTCATATATATTAACGACTAAGGATTATTGTTGCGCATTATGGTGTTCAGCAACTCAGTCACACTTACGTAAAATACATTCGATACAAAAACGAGCTGCTAAAATAATACTGAATAAACCATATTCAACTCCTTCAGCTCCCTTATTCAAAGAACTTGGTTGGTTGACATTCAATAACAGATGTACTTTCCTAACTGGATCTATTGTTCATAAGTTTGTAATAGGCGCAATGCCCTCTTATTTCAATAATGTTATACATATCTCAAATAACAATCTGTACGCTCTTAGATCCATCACACACACTGATATATCATCTATTCCGTTTAAAACAAATTATGGAAAACGAGCGTTTTCGTTTCGGTCACGAACCATATGGAATTCAATTTCAATAAGCATCCGACAAGTGTCTTCGAATACTACATTCAAAATAAAATTTAAAGAATACCTACAAACAAATCATTGATATATATGTATGCTCATTTGTTAATTTTCCTATGTTAATACTTTGTTGTGATGTGTCTGATGTGATTTATTTGAAAGATTAATTTTTGAAAGATTGATTTTTGTATCACATTTTGCATATTTTGTATTATCATAATCATCATCGTCATCATTATCATCGTCGTCGTTGTCTTCGTCGTCGTCGTCGGAATTGATAAGGAAGTTATTATAACATTTAACTGTATAGTTCATTTTCTTTTTTCCCTTGTATGTTCGTATGCATGTTTCAAAATATATACTTGTGTTTTGTTACTGAAGACCACATTGTAAAAAAGAAATTATTTCTTAATGTGAATTCTTTATGAAATAAAGTTATTATTATTATTATTATTATTATTATTATTATTATTATTATTATTATTATTATTATTATTATTATGTGTTGGTTATTGCGTTGCATAACGACTGCGATTCCTGCTGTTGGTGCACAATGTAAAGCAAATTCCGAATGTATGTTCGTATGCATGTTTCAAAATATATACTTGTGTTTTGTTACTGAAGACCACATTGTAAAAAAGAAATTATTTCTTAATGTGAATTCTTTATGAAATAAAGTTATTATTATTATTATTATTATTATTATTATTATTATTATTATTATTATTATTATTATTATTATTATGTGTTGGTTATTGCGTTGCATAACGACTGCGATTCCTGCTGTTGGTGCACAATGTAAAGCAAATTCCGAAAGTATCATTCACTTAACAAATTATTCATGCTTGCCTCTGAAAGCGTCATTAAAATTTTATCCAAAAATAACAGTTAGACAAAAGTCATGGGTATTTTTTTATTTCGTCTGCAAAATGCAAGGACCAACATTGGGCCTTATGATTGTATTCAGACGTCATTATTGGAAGGATATAAAGCTTTGACTTTGTTAGGATGATTTTTTTTTAAATAATATTGGCAGAATTTGTATTGTTATTGTGAGATCTTCGTTCGCTTCTGACTTTATTAAAACAATGTTTCGGTCGCGCATGCAAAATAAGGTTTTTGCTCAAATCAGTCGAACTAGTGATTTATTTATTTGTGTCGCGTTCTGAGAAAACTGGGCTTAATGCATGTGCGTAAAGTGTCGTCCCAGATTAGCCTGTGCAGTCCGCAATTCTCATATAGCCTTTAGTAAAACTGATTCACTAACTGATGTATTCAGTTAAATGAAGTTGGATTGAACTTATACTCGGATTTCAGAACTCAAAGTTAGTTGGAATTATATAATCAAAAAATACTTACCAAATACGGTGGCTATTTAATGTTGACATATAACGCTTGTGAGTTTTTAATACTTGATACAGCAAAAGAAAAAAGTGCATACACTAAGCTTAGAGTCTAAGCTCAAATATGCTACGCTATTTCATATAAATCAAAACAATGTTATGGAATAATATAAACATAAAAAAACTTTAAAAAAGTAAATGTTAGTCGTGCTATTTTCCAACCGTTATCATATGGATTCAGATCGGGGTTGGGGGTTTCTTCATCTAACTGATGCGTGTTTCCAACTACACGTCTGAATGTGGGCACGTTTCTGACTGGTGATTCCATGATGATCAATAACGATAGTTTCCGGACAACACAGCTATGTAACTAAAAACAACAACACGACTATATCATCAGCTACCGCAGTTATTCCAATGTGTTCTGCTTTCACAGCGTCAACCAATTTCTTTCATACTAACGTCAGCTTATTCATGAGTTGTTTTTAAGTCAGCTCGATTGGCTTTGACACTTATGTAGTTAAGCTGGCTTACCAAGATCTCCTGTAAGGTGCCTACTTGTGTGTGTGTGAGTGCACAATGCTTAAAATTGTTTATTGGTCAAAAACTGAGATCAACTGGTGTTTGTTGTCAGTGACGCATAGTATAGCATTCTTTGGTGTTCACGATATGTTACATGTAAGTCAGCACACCCTTTGGACATGAGCTTGTCAACTTGGCCTCGCCACCATTAACTGCTCATTGTTAGTCTGAAAGACTGTCAATGTAGCCATGTATCTTTTATTTTATGGGCAAGTATATTACATATATGACAGTAGCAATAGTTAAATCCAGTGAATACATGCTTTTACATTTTCCAATCATACATTTTGCTAAATATATGTTTTCAAATGATATCTTGTTAAAGTTTGAAATTGTTCCGGTCAGTTCAAATTAAAAGGCCATCCGTTAAAGTGTTTCTTTTATCAGGGAAGTTTTCCTCAAATGTCTTCAGTTCTAAAAGTCACACATTTTCCCAATCAACATGAAACGTGACCAAAACATTGATCCCAATGAGATATAAGCCGCTAAGTTTAAAGATGGATTTCGTAAAAAAAGTATGTGTGCAAGTGTTAAGATCCTTTACGGATATATATATATATATATATATATATATATATATATATATATATTTCACTATTTTAATGTGATCACTTGATTTAAGTGGATTAACATAGTACCAGGACGATATTGTTTTCTTGAATAGTTACGGAATTATTTTATGTAGTGGATGTGGGAGTGGGGACGGATGGTAAACCAAATCCACGGATAATTATTTCCATTTTATTGAATACGTAGACCAATATTTTACAAACATAACAAAACAAGCGATACTACAAAATATTAATGAAATTAATAACACAATAAATACACGCATTCATTCACACACATTTCATAATAAGACCACGAGAATGAACTTACGTCCACTTGACGGTCTTGGCAAATGCTAGTGTGATCAGTTAATGTACAATCACATAAAACAAGTTAGTGGGTGCAGGGTAACTTGACTTTGTGGTGTTCTCCCTTTCAACTTTAATGGATGTAAACATGACGGTATGTCGTGCTTTATTTCAAATAACTTTTTAAAACAATTTTTCTTGAGAATTTTAACTTGTGCATAAAAAGACATATTTTTATGCTGTTTATGGTAATGTGAAATACGTCAGAATTACTTAATATAACAAGCACTTGTTCTTGCTCAAAATTCGATTTGTACTACACGGTTATGCTACACGCAATGTGCAATTGTGAGACGATTTCAGACGTTTTCAAGGATTTATTCTTATACCTTTAAGCCACACACCTTAACATGAACTACATTTCATAGTAAATTTAAGTATAAATTAGAAACATATTTTATATATGCCATTTAGAATATAACTGGTAATTACAGGGTAGAAATCCACCTTTTTGCGCTTTAAAACTTAAAAAAATAATCGCGTTTGTCGAAATGGGCATTTACGTCTAGAAATCCTACTTTCGGTTAAAAAAGCGGTACCGTTTGAAAAATAATAAATTAATTGCTAACTAGGCTATATATTTACTTTTATCTATGCCAATAAGAATATATCTGGTGGTTACAAGGTAGAAATCCGTCTATTTGCGCTTTAAAACTAAAAAATAATCGCGTTTGTCGAAATTACGTATACGTATAGAAATCCTACTTTACTTTTAAAATTAAAACAAAAGAATAAATTATTTGCTTACAAGGCTTTAGTTATAATGACAATTTTGCACACTTTCAAATTGCATCTTTATGTATTAATTAACGTGTATTTCATTTCAATGTGTTTGGCTTTAAGATATCGGCACAAACTGCAAGAAAAACTGTCTTTAATGCAAATGTTTTTCAATAACTTGAGATATTTGCACAAATAAAGTTCTTAATGGTGTTATTAGATTCATCCAGCCCATGTGTAAACCCCTGAAAACTCCGTTGAATCTGCACCCTGAATTATATCGAATTACCAATGAGCAGCATCTTGCAACGAACTTTTTCTAGATAATGATTGGACTTAACAAGTACATTTATTGCATCAGCTTTTATGGGTAAACGCCAATTTTAGAGAGAGGATAGAATTTCTAAAGTAAATGTATGTTCGATGAAAAGGGAGACAATAAATTGACCTTTACTACATTTAGATTATTCGTTCTTTAGCAGAGCGTAACTAAAGAGCGCTAGTTCCCTATCTAAAACAGTATTATTGACATTTAGGGTCACGAGCGGATGGAAACCATGAAGGGGGAAAGGCAAACTACAAAACACGCATGACCATTTTCTGCCACCGTCTTATATCTAGTGACCAATAATATTGTGCACCCAAGTAACATGTTGAAATTCGTCCGGGTTGTGTTTTCTTCAGCTGCGGCTTATTAACTCTTTATTGATATTACCAATTGTATTAACCCATTTATGCCTAGTGGACTCTCCCATCCTTTAAAATTAGATCAATTTATTTCCAAAATTAGGGATGTCAAGTATGTTTATTTCTATATTTAGAATATTTCATAAAGAAATTCCTTTAAGCAAACAGCGCAGACCCAGATGTTTGTATAGACTGTAGTTGAATTTAATGAGTTTGACGCCATGCCAAATTTTGAATTCAATGTATAAGATCAAGTATTGGATATTATTTCTTTATACATTGGCAGGATCGTGGCATTTGTCCAGAATGGTCTGATTCTAAAATAGCATAGCACGAATGATCAGCATTATAAGTCGGCACAACAATCCGGTCTGAAAGTCCAGGGTCAAAATGATCAACATTTAATTGTAAATCTCCATTATGAGACAATTATCCAAGTACTTTGCATGAGCATAGGGTCTTCCATCATGTGAGGTAATCAAATATTTTATAGAAAGGATAAGAATGATCACAACCGTACTGAAACAGACCTCACATAACAAATAGTCTGTAAGTCATGGTCAAAGAACATAGTTATACGTCAAAAAATCTATCAACTGATAACACTTTGCACTTTGTCTTTTGATTAACGTTAATCTGGCATTTTTGGATTGCAAAATACCATGAAAAAGGGCTTTCTGAAAAGATTTCGTTTGCACAAGAATCAACAGTATGCAAATCCCCAATTCGTGTGCAAAATAGAATAACACAGTATTCCTGTAACAAATAGGATTTTAAATTAATTGTCAAACATCAAAATTTTTCCTGAGATGGAATGGTCCAAAAATGCCCTTAGGGCCAAAGGTCCAGCCTCGATTCAAGGTTATGTTCTAATGATAAAATTAAAATAATTAAATTGATAGGTAATTTTAGAAATAGAAAACGCTTTATTACTGGTGTACCTTTGAATCGATATTGTATAGATTTTTGAAAACTGATTACTGTTAATATTCTTGTGACGCCAACATTAAATCATTTAACGTCTAATTTATTTTCCGGAACATATTTAAACATGTAGATATATATTTATTTCTCATTAAATAAATCGAGGAAAGTGATGTAAATCAATATTTTAAGTGATATTGATCTAAATTGACACCACGCGTACCAACTTTATGGTTACAACTAAACGAGAATGACGCTTTCATAACGCCTCGTGTTAAGTTAAATGCCTGTCAGATGAACGTAGAGCGATAAGCACTGCGGTTGCACATGAAGAATACACATTATTTTTCTATAACTGATAAATTTAATGACAAACATCTTATTAATCGTATATACATTTAATATATTGCTGTCAGAATGTTTGAATATTTTCCGCGGGTATTTCTCGAATCATTTAACTCGGTGACATAGCGAATCAAAAATGTTCAATAGGTTTATTTATATTAAAAGGCCAAAGTACGTTTACAGTCTGCGCGCACACACAATGTACTTGTATTTGTTTTGCCGAAGTTTTCGATACGTTGTGTCAGGTACAGGCTATACTTTGGACATTTTGCGGCCAGGTACGCACACTATACCAAACCAAACATAACCGAAGTTTCTAGTGATGTATACCTTGTCGACTAAGATTCTAACTAGCATTGCCATTGGTCAAACAAGCACGAGCTGGTAATAATTATTAATCGTATCACGGTTGTAGATACAGACTATTCAAATTAAGTCTTGGGGGTGCGGGGGTATGCTCCCACGGAAATTGGTTCACTAAGTGAGTCTCCGGTTGATTTTTTTGAGACGTTTTTACACGAAAGTATGTACGGTATTGCAGATACGTTACAATGTAAAGCATATAATTGGAGCGAAAACAATTTTACAGAAGGTAAGACCGAGACAAATGATCTCATTTTTAGGTAAAAACAAAATGATGTTCTTCGGATTATACGCCGCTATGAATTGTAAAATGAAAACAAAATGCGTTCGTGGTTGTCCCGCAGTGCCCGAACCCGAGTTTGTTTTGCACGGAATACTTTTTAAAATTCATTTTATGCTCAAAAATTTGTTTAGTCGTATGGATTTGTTCCACTACTTGCTCTAAATTAGCCTGTAACAAATATTTAATTTTGTTCAGCGGCCATTGCATGTGACCATAAAATTTCGCCCACATGATTCCAATTCATGACAATTGTCAATTGGACGTGTTTAACGAAAAAATATAAAACTAACACAAATTATACAGTATACATATCGTTGATCCTATAGAACCACTGTGACTTTATTTAATAGTAAAACCACTTAAATACTAAGAAAATGATTTCGTCATTAACGAGTGAAGGTAGAAATTCATATTGGCACAAGTTGTGGTTAGCATTTTATGTAACTTAAACAATACACGAGCAAATAGGGTTTGAATGAATGTAAAGCGAATGCATTATTGTCGAATTATAACTTTTTTTTTAATGATTTTTGTTAATGATAAAATAAATATTCATAAAGTTACCGTTCCGGAAGCGTCATTGATCTTAACAGGGAAAAGTGTTAAATTAATGTGAATTATTTAGAGAGATTCCATTGTTTCACCTGCGTCATATTATCAGTTTGCACTTCAAACAGACTTCGATTAATACATTAATATTAAACTCTTTTATTTTTTTTGCTCATGATGCAATAAATACTCATAAACTTACCGTCTCAGAAGCGTCATTAATCTGAACAGGGAAAAGTGTTAAATTAATATGAATTATTTAAAGAGATTCAGTTGTTGTACCTGCGTCATAAAATCAGTTTGTACTCCAAACAGACTTCGATTAATACGTTTTTATTAAATGTTCGTGTGATGACTTTTCCGTTAAGCATACTAATTTTAAATATTGCAACCTTAAACACATGCCATCATTTTTCAAAATAAAATTAATAAATATATACTGACTTTTTAAAGTATTTTGATTCGCATAACGCCTGCGGATCATGTTGTTGTTGCTTTGTGTATGGAAAATTTAGAAAATATCATTCACTTTCCAAAAACAATCATGATAAAAACGCCTTGGATCATCTTTCAGCAAATTTTCTTATCACCTATGGGAGGCTGCTAACTGTGAAAACAACTTTCAAAACATAAATAATTTACTTTTTATAACACTTAACAATATTTATTTTTTATTTCAGTCTCATCCATTTACATTTACAACATAGTATATACAAGATATAAAAACACATATATAACAACATCTGTAAATGGCCATTACAATTTTAATTATAAGAGACTATACAAATCCAATATAATACAATGAACACATTTATGGTAAAACATAGTACCTGTATTCCGTGAGTGAATGAGTGAGTGTGATTGTGTAATTAAGA
The DNA here is from genome assembly GCF_020536995.1 of Dreissena polymorpha. Taxonomy (NCBI): domain Eukaryota; kingdom Metazoa; phylum Mollusca; class Bivalvia; order Myida; family Dreissenidae; genus Dreissena; species Dreissena polymorpha. The sequence continues at coordinate 65,578,615 of NC_068355.1, read as the reverse complement.
GTGGTATGGGTGGGGCTTAGGTAGGTGATATGAATACGAGTTAGTGAGTGAGTGTAGGATAGATGTGTTGCTGTTGAGTATAAGTTTGAAATGGCAGTAAAGTTTTTTTTGAGCTTTAATGAATTAAACTATTTTAATCAGTTAGAAAGCCAGTGGTTGACCACGTACGTTGAGAATGAATATATGTTCATTAAATTGTTTTGTTGGTAAACTAGTGTATTGGTAGATCAACTACCATTTAACCTATGTATGTAATATAAATGTTTTCATCTTGATACATGTAGATGTATCTGACATTTAAAGAACATGATTACTAAATTACTGGAGAGAGTATATACATAATGCACTCTAAAATGCAACAACTGTACAGTTAACTAAAAGCAATGTCAGTAGCGCTAATCTTACCTTTCATTTATACGGTTACAAACTGCCTTAAAACAAGCATTTTAAGATATTGACATGAAATATTGTGACTATTACCAAAATTGTAAAACATAGCTAAAAAACATATCACCCCAGGCCAGGCCTGAAATGAACTGATTAGCACCACTGATATGTACTATATCATATTCTTAGGAAATTATAATGTTTCCTTGTACACTATGTAAAACAGAAGTATAAAGTAAGACTTAAAGAAAGAATAATCTAAATATCTATTAAAAACTATTTATTTAGTTCAATAGAAAGTACATATTAGCAATACAATACAAACATACATATTATTTTCGAACAATACACAAGGCAGGAAGAAATTGCAGTATTGCTTAATATAAAGGCTGTAGGGTACAATTTGACAGAATTGAGAAAAAAGCTCGAGGCTTATGCTATGTCTCTCTTCTGCCTGTTAGAAGCGCTGCTGTTATTGTAGATACATATCTAAATATCTGAAAGTATAATCAAGAAATAAAGGCATAATCCATGGCATGTACACTGTTGGTCATCACAGGGGTTGCAACATAGACAAATTGACCAAGACACTGCCAGTAAACATACAACCGACCACCCTTACGTCCCAGTTACACTATTTATACAAATAGTTTTTTCTAGACGTAAGTATTTTGTAATAGGTTTTGGCAGTCTCATACATAACACTTTTATTGGAAAAAAAGAAATATAAGTATATCCTGATCTGACATATTAATTAAGTTGTTGTCTATATCTATGGCCTAACCATGCATGTGTCACATCGAAATCGATTGTAACAAACAACGTTTACAAATAAAACCTCAATGGGAGCAATTTTGCGTATACAATTCAAAAGCTTTGGTCTGTCGACTAAAATTGTTGTCAATAGGCATTTAATATTTGAAGCTTAAAGAATGGCATAACTTGTTATTAGACTATTCACTCTGCTATTGGCATCCATAAACTACAATAGAAACACATAGACACAAGTCATGGGTATTTTCACTATTTTGTAATAACATTAGCTTGCCATATTCAAGGGCCAATAATTGGCCAGATGATCGTAATCAGACTGCATTATTAGAGGGATTTGCATTTGTTTCTGTTATTGGACGAGTTCTCACATAATATGGGAAAAACTTATATTTTTAATGTCCACCTCTGATTGTATTAAAACATTTTTTTTTTCGCTCGCGCTTGCTTTTTGCTATAATCCATCGAACAAGTGAATTTCTGTTTATTCGATGCCAACAACCTAAAAACTCATAAAACTAACATTATAAATCATACTTTTAAATGTAATTACTTGATGTTTAAGCATTTTGACCCTGTTCATAATTGTTTGTAAAACACAATTGAACATAGATTGAATCATGGAATTCTGGTTATCCCAACATAATCTAAAGTGCACATTTTAAGACACAGACAGCTATAGTTTCACTATGACACAATTTACATTAAATTAAAATTTAATAAACAATATTCAGACGCGGTAACTGCATTTTTTGGTACGGGGGCTGAGTATTGAACTATTACAAAACGTTAAAAAAAATCTACAACACTTGAAGAAATAGCCCTATTGTGTATCAGAAAATACTTTACAAATACGGTTGCTATTTAATGTTGAAATCTAACGCTTGTGATTCTCTAAAACTTGATACAGCAAAATAAAATAAGTATATATTCTCCGCTAGTCTAGGCACAAATATGCTACAATATAACAACTATAGTAAAACAATTTTATGGAATAATATAAACATAAAATCACCTTTGATGAAACGCATTGAATATTTCGATCAACTTTGAATAACCCAATACACGATTTATTATTCCGTCAATAACAGAATAATAATAATAATGCTGCTTGTATGAAATAAATGCCGGACACGTCCTACTTTACACATTATTAAAATGTATTTTTTATACATTGTATAAAATGTATACGGCCATATAAAATCTCATATAAACACAAATAATTCTCCAACCCTTACGACCCAATTTTTGAAGAAAAAAAAACTCGTTTAAACAAAACACAAACCAAACATTTTTTTTTTGAACACACATAAAAAATAACACACAACCATCAAAATTCCTAACAAAATGGCAAAATACAACAAAACAATATTTGGATTACCCATTTATTATGTATTACAGAACAACGATCGACACCACACTTAGGAACTTCCAACACAAATACGCACTTGAATTTATCGCGACCAAAACATATGTTTTTAAATGCAAATTATCGAAATCTTATGTATGTGACACTTGGGTAAAAAATGTCGAAACTTTAGAACATCTATTTAGGGAGTGCAAACACATACAATCTGGAATCAGCTGACATTCTTTATTAAACAACAACAACTAAACGTTAAACTATCATTCTTTATTGTTTAGTTTGGAATGGACTCATTTATATCAACATATGGTTATTATATTGCGAAGTGTATTATTATATTAAAGAAATATATTTTTGTATTTTTTTCACTTAAAACTAAATAATCATATTAGGCAGGCAAAAGCTCTTGGTAATGTTGTATTGCATATTTTCGAACAAAAATTGTATTGCATTATAATCTTCTTTATGCAATGCCACTTTTTACTAAACTTTTAATTTATATAAACTTATATTACATTTATTCACTTTAAATAAGTTTAGTTTATCTTTGTTTGTGTTATCTTAAACACGCACGTAATAATAAACAGCATAAGACATATTATTGTCATTGTTATAAGCATTTCAAACCATGGTTTGGCACATTCCAAGACATATTTTATATTCTGTCTTAGTACATTTGTTTGCAAATGTAATACATGTATGCGATATATGCTTTAAAATGAATAAAACAAGATCAGTAAAGAAGGTTCAACGTACTACGTACATGTGGTAAATCCGACGACCATCTAGTCATTTTGTTGCGGACCATTACCAGTTAAGAAAGTATGTTGAATCCAAAGTAGATAATTCAATAGGTTATTATGTTAACATTATTTTTCAACAGTGGTTTTATAATTTGGAAAAATATATAGCGCGTAACTCATACCCGCACGTAAAACAGCGTTACTATATTTATTATTATACATTATTAGCTTAATTGATGAGTTGGGAAATATTATGTGACTTTATTTTTCTCGCACTCTTTTCCGGTTTAGCTCTAATGTTTTACTTCCACACGGTTCCAACTACACTGCTATAAATTCAATTCCCTGGTGGCTTTTGTGCTTAGAATGCACTACCGATTAATTTCTTTAGAAACATATGTTTCTCGACATCGTTACACGTTTTTGAAGTTTACGTAACCTAATGTTTTACCTATCGATGACCTATCAGAAACTGTACATTTACTGAACACACAATTTATAACTAACCCGACATCTAGTAAATGGGAGTTTTCCGCAATTATGTTATTGTGAGTATTTTCTATAAACAGAATACTATTGTGTAACTTTTTATTCAAATTTTATCTTTCATGTTTCGTTAGACTGAGAAAGCAATATCCTATCATGAAAAACATTTAGCTGTATATTTGCGCGTTTAACACATGCTTTAAACCTGTTTTGCTTGCTTATTGGCATAGCTGTTAAGTCACACTTTGCTATTTGCACTTTACTATGTTTGCCGAAATTTAATTTTAATGTACTGCAACTGCATCTATCGAGGGCTTTAGGTGATTGTTCTGCTGTTGGAGATTATTGACTTTTGATAGCAAACTCTACAAGGAATCAGATCTTTAAAAGGCTGTGTCGAATACTTTACAAGAAACGATGTTTAAATAGCGTCCGAGTTAAATTTTATGAATTTGGAATATGTGTATTTTATCAACTTGCTAACGAATGCTACAAACAATTAATTATACTTTCTTTGCAGTGAAGAACATAGTTTGAAAACATATGATATACGAGCGTTTGTTTTATAATCCAGTTTGAATTTTGAATCAACTTGAACAGCATAATTATTCTAATGTCTACTACATAGCTGAGTTTACTATCATGATGGTTGTAACCTTGTTGTGTTGATATGTATGTTCTCATTCGATATAATTGGGCAATCGGACATTTTGATGCACCCCTACGTGTTTAGTGTTCGATATCAACTGATAATTCTGATATTGCCACATTGGGAGCGTTTAGTACAATAAACCATATCGACGAACTATCGGTAACATGTCGTTCATGTTGTCAAGAATTCAACTCACATTGTAAATGCATACAAAGGACAGCGTTGCATAGGGCGTATTGATCCGCCAACAGTTTTTGTAAGCAACAAATAATATCTGCATGGTAACGTGTATGTTATGCAATCTGATTAAGTTAAATATTCACAAGATGCATCGTGGACACAATTTAGCACTGATCTTAATACACATGTATTACCCTACTCCTATAGCTACGGATACAGGCATACATATCCACTGTGCATAATGGTTAAGATCTAACCATTATATTTGAGCAAAAGACTCGGATCCTGCACAGGGCAAACTCACCCGATACGACTCGAGTTAGTCTGTTCAACAGGCCTTAGGTTAACGGAGTTAGCCTGTACGGACAGGCAATGGTATTACCATCATACCATTTGGTATGGGGTTAGCCTGTAGATAACCTGGATAAAAGATCTATAAATAAATAGTTTATTTATAGATAACGAAGGAAAGGGATTTAGGTCAAGGTATCTCGATCTCTCGATTATTTATTGAAAATAATGAAGACAAACGCCCATTTAGGTCTTGAACTTAATACATATGTGAAATATGGAATGCAAATATTTATTTTATTCAAGGAAATTAGAACATTTTAAGATTGAATATAATAAATGCTAAAGTGAATCTATCTTGTTACCGCGTGGTTTATTTGTAATACCTGTGATATGTACAATAGATTCATAATATTGAAAAACACTATGCATTTGTTGATACATGTAGTTAAATTATATTTAAGTATGCAATAGCAAAAATAATAACAAACAAAAAGTATGAACGTAATTTCATTTAATTATTTGTTTAAAATTATTTACCCATCTATTTATCTAATTATTAATTAATTCATTCATTTATCCTTCCATCCGTCCGTCAGTTCGTCCATCCGTTTGTTTGTTCGTTTGTGCATTCGTGCGTTTGTTTATTGTTTGTTGGTTGGTTGGTTCGTTCGTTCTTTGGTTCGTTCCTCGGATCGTTCGTTTGTTTGTTCGTGTGTTTGTTCTTTTGTTATTTCGTTCTTTTTTGATTTGGGTCTTTGGTTAATTCTTTTTTTTTCGTTTGTTCGTTCGTTCGTTCGTTCGTTCGATCATTCATTCGTTCGTTCGTTCATGCATTTATTCATTTATTTATGTATTTATGTTTTAAACATTTTTGTTTTGTTTTTTATGTTTTTATATAATTATTTATTCGTTCATTCATTCCTTAATCTTTCCATCTCTTCGTCCGTCCGTTTTTTCCCGTTACTGTGTGCGTTCGTGCGTTTGTTCATAGGTTCGTTCGTTTGTTTATGAGTTCGTTTGTTTGTTATTCTATCCATCCATCCATCCATCGATCCAACCTTCCATCCTTCCTTCCTTCCTTGCTTCCTTCCTTCCTTCCTTCCTTCCTTCCTTGCTTCCTTCCTTCCTTCCTTCCTTCCTTCCTTCCTTCCTTCCTTCCTTCCTTCCTTCCTTCCTTCCTTCCTTCCTTCCTTCCTTCCTTCCTTCCTTCCTTCCATCCATCCATCCATCCATCGATCGATCCAACCCTCCCTCCCTCCCTCCCTCCCTCCCTCCCTCCCTCCCTCCCTCCCCCCCCCCCTCCCCCCCCCCCCTCCCTCCCTCCCTCCCTCCCTCCCTCCCTCCCTCCCTCCCCCCCCCTCCCTCCCCTCCCTCCCTCCCTCCCTCCCTCCCTCCCTCCCTCCCTCCTCCCTCCCTCCCTCCCTCCCTCCCTCCCTCCCTCCCTCCTTCTTCCTTCCTTCCTTCTTCCTTCCTTCCTCCCTCCCACCCTCCCTCCCTCCCGACCTCCCTCCGACCTCCCTCTCTTCCTCTCTCCATCCCTCCGTTCCTCCCTCCGTTCCTCCCCTCGTCCCTCCCTCCGTCCGTCCCTCCCTCCCTCCCCTTCCCTCCTTCCTTCCTTCCTTCTTCCTTCCTTCCTTCCTTCCTTCCTTCCTTCCTTCCTCCTTACCTCCCTCCCTCCCTCTCTCCCTCCCTCCGTCCCTCCCTCCGTTCCTCCCTCCGTCCCTCTCTCCGTTCCTCCCTCCGTCCCTCCCTCCGTCCCTCCCTCCCTCCGTCCCTCTCTCCGTCCCTCCCTCCGTCCCTCCCTCCGTTCCTCCCTCCGTTCCTCCCTCCGTTCCTCCCTCCGTTCCTCCCTCCGTTCCTCCCTCCGCCCCTCCCTCCGTCCCTCCCTCCGTCCCTCCCTCCGTCCCTCCCTCCCACTCACACCCTCCCTCCATTCCTTACTTCCTCCCTCCCTCCCTCCCATCCATCCAGCCAGTCAGCCAGTCAGCCAGCCAGCCAGCCAGCCAGCCAGCCAGCCAGCCAGCCAGCCATGCCAGCCATGTATTCATTCATTCATTTTTTGATGTATTTAATTATTTATTTACTTATTGTGTGTTCAACCTTTTAGCTTTTTTAAGTTGATTAATGTATTAATTTTCTTTTTAAATATATTATTGTAACAAACATACAAAATAAAATAAAATTATAAAAAAAAACGTTCTAAATTGAAATAGTGTAAATTACTAAAATTAAATAGAAATAACATCGGTGAAGTACCATGGGTGCTTTTCACAGTATAATACAAGTTTAAACTCTCACAGGCGAGAAAACGTTCAAGGCACGTTATTAAATAACTTAATAATTTATGCGCAAACTTGGTTTCTATCACAGCACATACTACATTTGAAATAAACATTCGCTTGCAAGACATCTAATTGGACAGAGATGCAATTATATTCCTTTATAAAATACGATTTTTAGCCTCAACTTATCTGTTGACTTTTAAGGAAGATATCATCTGCCTCCATAGGATGCTTATTAGTTGTTTTATTATTTACTTAATTGTATGTGTCGTCCTCAGTTATTTCCAGGTGTCTAGAAAATCACTTCTTTGGTGTCATCTATACTCAACGGCGCTTTTTTCAGACGATTTTTTATTTCAAAATTGGATTCCATATTATTTTGGCCATGCTTTCTAAACAAACATGTTTCAACAATAAAACAGCGGAAGTCTACACTGTGTATTAGCAACCTGCTGTGGTGATCCCTTTCTTATCTATTTGAGCGTAAAGTTATCTGATATAGATCAGACATCGGCCGGCTATAGACCAGTTGACGAGTGACGTTACGCGCACATGCAAATATTAGACTCCGCCCACTGGTTGGCATAAAGAGTTGGATTTCATATAAGCGCGTATAGAGATGGTTGACAAAATCATCGTTTTTATTGATAATCACGCACAATATCAAATATAATTTTGCTAATTATGTCTGAATAAAACATAAGCGTGCAAGGAAATGCATTTTTGGCACGATTATATTGTTGTTATTATTTGTTTAACTATAAACGAACTCTGGAGTGGAAAACAATTTACGAGCTCGGTATGTGGTTACCATAAAAATCTCTACTTGGCACATCTTCGCGACCATTTTTTATGTAAAAAAAATTCAGATATTGAAATTATTTCAGAATAAATCAAATTTAATGAACGAACACAAATAAGGATGTTAACAAACAGCAAATAGATCGACTTTATGTACGCAACATTTTGTAACTGATTTGAACATTTATGTCTGTAAAAACCTACCTTGTTACACATTAAATAAATTCTCTTGATAAATGTTATTGTTTTTATTTAATTATTCACACCAACTTTGACACTATTTGCTTTAGCGTTTTTAACCCGGTGTTTTATTACACCTTTGTTCATCATAAACCGATTATCTCGTTATGATCGGATACTGTCCCAACAATTACAAAGAACACATGGTGTCATAAATCCAGGGACCTATTTTTGGGTCCCTGCATAAACCACGTGTGGCATACAAGTGTCTGGTCATTAAACACAATTAATGATACCTCCATGTCATCTCTTGGCATATTGAGCGATCATCTAAGCAAAATTGTAAAGCCAAAATACGAAACAGTTGCTTAAATAAAATATTTTAACATATTAAAAAAAGAGAAGATATCTGTCCGAAATGGATTAAATATATATATATATAAGCCCGTTTAAACATAATAATACAGTGTTTAATAACTATAAATTAAAAATATTGTGCAATTTCACTGCTACACAATAAACGTATTTAACGATCGAGAACCGGCAAATGTAAACTCGGCTGTTACGTGTTAAGATTGTACGTTACTGTAGTGTACGAAACGACATCACGAAAACAAGCAAACAACAAAATAGTTAAGAATACTTGCGTAACAGAAATTAATATATAGATTTATTTATCATAAAATGCTAGATTGTTATCAATCTATATCACTAGTAAAGAGAGTGCACGCAAAGACAGTTCAATTTGCATGTTCTTGTTTTTTTATATGTATGCTAAACTTTAATATGATATTATCATTCGATGGAAACGAAACGATAATTCATTCAATGGTAAATAAAATAACTACAATGTTTAAAAATTGTAATGTATTCCGCTTTAAGAGTTTCTTTCTATATAATTTATTAAATGCCCCTCTTACAATTTCGTGCGCTTATGAATAACAATATCTACACCACTAATAATTATAATCAAATAAATGTATGTGTTATTATCTTTGAAATATAATTTATCAAAATCTTACTATCACAAAGAATACGAAAGAATATTTATTGTTTTGTTTTGTGGGATTGCCAGTTTTGAATCTTCCGACCACGTTTACTCTGATGTTAATAACTAATTCGTATTTTTATACAGAGGAAATTATATTTATGAAAATACATTTATTGGTACTAAATATTATATGTTTGCACTATAATTTAAGAGTTTTAATGTTTATTTCGGATTTTTGTATCGTTTTATTGACAAAACAAAAGACATATATACATGTTTTACGTTACTGTAACCAGTGTTTTTGCCAACCAGTCAGTGCGCGGAAAATCCCGAATGTAAACAATAACATTCAACTGGTCTATTAGTCTGACTTAAATTGGTTGTGATCCCTAAATCTTATCCATTTGAGCGTCAAGTTCATATAGATCCGACATCGACCGGCTCCGTTATATATTAGTCTGACTTAAATTTTCTGTCGAAAAGTACAGGTTAGATTGTCCAATTAAGAAACGCAAGTAGTCATACATGTGTGAATAGAATGTGTGGAAAGACAACTGCGTCTAAATGATATACTTAAATACCATATAGTTCAATTTTTGAGAACAGACGTATGCTACATACATAATATGCCATATGACTGATATTAGGATGCATATAACAGTGCTTAATGTAGTTCAAGTTATATGTACGCACACAAGTGTTTAGTTTGATTACACTTTTGCATTCATTTACTTGATACATCCAATATGGTTTTCTTTCCCGGCAAATACTATAATTAAGTGTATAAAAGTGCACGGGAAATATGATATGCCCTTTTTAATGATTTATAAATTATATCAGCAGGACTTCAAACTATCATACGTAAATATACAATACACTACATAAAACATTTGATGTGTTTGATATGCGACTTAAAACTTAAAAAATCAGTAATTTAAATATAACGTTTTATTTCAACCTTAATTTTCACGATCGGGATATGTACCGAGCATCGTTAAAAAAAGGATACTTCTTGCCACAATTATCGTAGTTTCATAAAAAAAACATGTTAAAGAGTCAATTGCTTTAGTAAATTAACAACTATAGTTTTTATGTAATTTCGTATTAAATCTTCAAACTAAAGACAGTCACACTTCAGATAATCATATAATCGTGATCATATAAAATCCTTAGTCGACGCAGCTTACGCCTCAGTAAATTCAGTTATGTCAATATAAACTAAAAACTTATATTGTTAAGATATGGGTTATCTCCCTTAATGTGTAATCTTGCTGTTAGGTCAACGATATAATATTGCATCTTAAAAATAAAATAGCTTAAACCCAAAACATGTCGATTCTTGAGCCGCGTTGACACAAATTAGCTGTTAAGTCACACTTTGCTATTTGCACTTTACTATGTTTGCCGAAATTTAATTTTAATGTACTGCAACTGCATCTATCGAGGGCTTTAGGTGATTGTTCTGCTGTTGGAGATTATTGACTTTTGATAGCAAACTCTACAAGGAATCAGATCTTTAAAAGGCTGTGTCGAATACTTTACAAGAAACGATGTTTAAATAGCGTCCGAGTTAAATTTTATGAATTTGGAATATGTGTATTTTATCAACTTGCTAACGAATGCTACAAACAATTAATTATACTTTCTTTGCAGTGAAGAACATAGTTTGAAAACATATGATATACGAGCGTTTGTTTTATAATCCAGTTTGAATTTTGAATCAACTTGAACAGCATAATTATTCTAATGTCTACTACATAGCTGAGTTTACTATCATGATGGTTGTAACCTTGTTGTGTTGATATGTATGTTCTCATTCGATATAATTGGGCAATCGGACATTTTGATGCACCCCTACGTGTTTAGTGTTCGATATCAACTGATAATTCTGATATTGCCACATTGGGAGCGTTTAGTACAATAAACCATATCGACGAACTATCGGTAACATGTCGTTCATGTTGTCAAGAATTCAACATTGTAAATGCATACAAAGGACAGCGTTGCATAGGGCGTATTGATCCGCCAACAGTTTTTGTAAGCAACAAATAATATCTGCATGGTAACGTGTATGTTATGCAATCTGATTAAGTTAAATATTCACAAGATGCATCGTGGACACAATTTAGCACTGATCTTAATACACATGTATTACCCTACTCCTATAGCTACGGATACAGGCATACATATCCACTGTGCATAATGGTTAAGATCTAACCATTATATTTGAGCAAAAGACTCGGATCCTGCACAGGGCAAACTCACCCGATACGACTCGAGTTAGTCTGTTCAACAGGCCTTAGGTTAACGGAGTTAGCCTGTACGGACAGGCAATGGTATTACCATCATACCATTTGGTATGGGGTTAGCCTGTAGATAACCTGGATAAAAGATCTATAAATAAATAGTTTATTTATAGATAACGAAGGAAAGGGATTTAGGTCAAGGTATCTCGATCTCTCGATTATTTATTGAAAATAATGAAGACAAACGCCCATTTAGGTCTTGAACTTAATACATATGTGAAATATGGAATGCAAATATTTATTTTATTCAAGGAAATTAGAACATTTTAAGATTGAATATAATAAATGCTAAAGTGAATCTATCTTGTTACCGCGTGGTTTATTTGTAATACCTGTGATATGTACAATAGATTCATAATATTGAAAAACACTATGCATTTGTTGATACATGTAGTTAAATTATATTTAAGTATGCAATAGCAAAAATAATAACAAACAAAAAGTATGAACGTAATTTCATTTAATTATTTGTTTTAAATTGTTTACCCATCTATTTATCTAATTATTAATTAATTCATTCATTTATCCTTCCATCCGTCCGTCAGTTCGTCCATCCGTTTGTTTGTTCGTTTGTGCGTTCGTGCGTTTGTTTATTGTTTGTTGGTTGGTTGGTTCGTTCGTTCTTTGGTTCGTTCCTCGGATCGTTCGTTTGTTTGTTCGTGTGTTTGTTCTTTTGTTATTTCGTTCTTTTTTGATTTAGGTCTTTGGTTAATTCTTTTTTTTTCGTTTGTTCGTTCGTTCGTTCGTTCGTTCGTTCGTTCGATCATTCATTCGTTCGTTCGTTCATGCATTTATTCATTTATTTATGTTTTTATGTTTTAAACATTTTTGTTTTGTTTTTTATGTTTTTATATAATTATTTATTCGTTCATTCATTCTTTAATCTTTCCATCTCTTCGTCCGTCCGTTTTTTCCCGTTACTGTGTGCGTTCGTGCGTTTGTTCATAGGTTCGTTCGTTTGTTTATGAGTTCGTTTGTTTGTTCTTCTATCCATCCATCCATCCATCGATCCAACCTTCCATCCTTCCTTCCTTCCTTCCTTCCTTCCTTCCATCCATCCATCCATCCATCGATCGATCCAACCTTCCTTCCCTCCCTCCCTCCCTCCCTCCCTCCCTCCCTCCCTCCCTCCCTCCCTCCCTCCCTCCCTCCCTCCCTCCCTCCCTCCCTCCCTCCCTCCCTCCCTCCCTCCCTCCCTCCCTCCCTCCCTCCCTCCCTCCCTCCCTCCCTGCGCCACTCATGAAAATATTATTGTCTATGATCACTCGTTAATTAAAATCGATAATCCACCGAATCCCACAAATATCCTCTATTTGTTGTCGACGTTACGTAGTTTCTGCGTTTTGACGTTGCCTAGGTCACAGCATTTAGACAATGTTCCTACTTCTTTAGACGATTTGCCCTTGATTGTACAACATTAATTATCAACACAAATATTATTGTAGATTTGAAATTCTTTTGTTAATGCATCTTTTATTATTCATTTTGTTGCGAGAGCCAATGACAACGACAGCTTTGCTTTTACTATCGTTCGCCGTGTGAAATGTCCTGGCAGGTCGTTTCATTTAAACATACACTAATAATGTGTTAATAATTATACTAATCAACGTACCTTTCAAATGGGAATTGCATTATTTACTGACGGTTCATTTCATTATCATTCCTCAGCAGCGGCATGAGTCATTACCGATAATCAAATATCTTCAAGCCTGGTAAGAAAAAGAAAGTCGGCGATACGAAAAATAAGATGATCGGTTGAACCATGAAACAAATAAGGATTTTGTCAATGTTGACGTAGCATGGTGTGAACATAGTTACTCAGTTTGCCTTTTTTGAGTATATTGAGCATGTGGCAATTGACGTTGTCGACGTGTAAATACATAATTATGTCGGTTGGCAAATATAGCCGAAGTAGCTGCCTATACAGGATAACCTCAGTGTGGTTACGAAACATGCAATGTCTGGCGAATATTATTTATTTGTGTCAGAAAAGTAGTTATCTACGTATCTGTTTGTGTAGATATAGTTGTTTTGAGGCCGTTAGGTATGTTTAGAAACAATGCCGGTATGAGGTACATATGGCAACCTGATAACGACTTTTGGGAACACTGGTCCTTTAGTCGACGCAGCTTACGCCTCAGTAAATTCAGTTATGTCAATATAAACTAAAAACTTATATTGTTAAGATATGGGTTATCTCCCTTAATGTGTAATCTTGCTGTTAGGTCAACGATGTAATATTGCATCTTAAAAATAAAATAGCTTAAACCCAAAACATGTCGATTCTAGAGCCGCGTTGACACAAATTAGAAACGTAAAAATATTCAGCGGAAGACTGTCCGAAATTATTTCCGTGAATTTGGTTTCTTATGTGATCCGGACACGAAACAGGCGCGTTATTACGCAGCCTAATTGTGATAATGTTTTGCATCATGATTGTTTCTAGTTTTGTGCCTCCGTTCATGACATCATCTTATTCATTAGTTTGAAGGAAAGTCGAAAGTACCGCAACTGATAGGATGCGTGTTGGGTTTCAATAACAGAAAGGGTACCTTACCGCTTTATCACCGCAGTACCTGTTCTGTTAAAAGTTCGAATTTAATTTACAGAATTATTTAATGAGACCCATGCTGACACGGACAGCTAGTCTGAAAAACGGTAAACATCGATGTTCAAACATTTCAAGACATTTGATATTGGATTGTAATTGCTGTAAGCACTTGGGTATAATAGAACTCGGCGTTTGCAATTGATTTTGAACGACGTGCATCCCTTTTTAATAACTGAAGCAAACATATGGTCGGTTTCACAGCGACGGTGTGTCTCTTGTTACCCTACATAATTAGATTAGCGTAGCCGTACATTCATATTTCTAAACGAATAGTGTAATTAAGTAAATACATTACTGTTTAATTATCTAGTTCGAACAAAGATATGGATGGATCAACAGCCACCTAGTCTCTTTTGTTACCCTACATATGTTGATTATTGGCTCATTCGTTTGAGGGCAAATAACTATCTAATAGAAGGTCATCAACATTTTGCCTGACTGGTAGCAGGAATTTATCTGGTTTAGATATAAGACTACTTCGGAGTTCAAAGCAGTATTTTAAATATTTTTTTTCTACTTAGATTTGTTGTAAGGCTTTAATTATAAATTTGACACGCGTCAACTATCAGCCGAAGATGAGGTTTTTAACGCTTCAGCAGAGGCAGACGATCGCATTGTTTATCATTTTCTTCGCACTCGACTGCGGTGCTGAAAACACCGAGAAAACATTTGTTAATACGGCAGACTTCGCTCTAACGACGTCATTCAAGACGATGACATCATCATCCAAGGTGCATTCATTTATCGTTCCATCCGTCCGTCCGTCCGTTCATCCGTTTGTTTGTTCGTTTGTGCGTTCGTGTGTTTGTTTATTGTTTGATTGTTGGTTCGTTCGTTCGTTCTTTGGTTCGTTCCTCGGTTCGTTCGTTTGTTTGTTCGTTTGTTTGCTCTTTTGTTATTTCGTTCTTTTTTGGTTTGTTCTTTGGTTATTTTTTTTTCCGTTCGTTCTTTCGTTCGATCATTCGTTCGTTCGTTCATTCATTTGTTCATTCATTTATGTATTTATGTTTAATGCTTTTTTTAAATTTGTATTTAGGTTCATTCATTCATAAATCTTTCTATCCCTTCGTCAGTCCGTTTGTTTTTTCGTTACTTTGTGCGTTCGTACGTTTGTTCATTGGTTCGTTCGTTTGTTCATGAGTTCTTTCGTTCGCTCTTCCATCCATCCATCGATCGAACCTTCCTTCCTTCCTTCCTTCCTTCCTTCCTTCCTTTTTTCCTTCCTTCCTTCCTTCCTTCCTTCCTTCCTTCCTTCCTTCCTTCCTTCCTCCTTCCTTCCTTCCTTCCTTCCTTCCTTCCTTCCTTCCTTCCTTCCTTCCTTCCTTCCTTCCTTCCTTCCTTCCTTCCTTCCTTCCTTCCTTCCTTCCTTCCTTCCTTCCTTCCTTCCTTCCTTCCTCCTTCCTTCCTTCCTTCCTTCCTCCTTCCTTCCTTCCTTCCTTCCTTCCTTCCTTCCTTCCTTCCTTCCTTCCTTCCTTCCTGACGGAATGAGGAAGAAGGAAGGAAGGAAGTCCGGTAAGACTTCCGGTCCGGCCGTCAGGAAGGAATCCGGAAGGAATCCGACGTTCCTTCATTCCTTCCTTCCTTCCTTCCTTCCTTCCTTCCTTCCTTCCTTCCTTCCAACCTCCCTCCCTCCCTTTCATTCACTTATCCATCCAGCCAGTCAGTCATTTATTCTTTCATTCATTTTTTGATGTATTTAATAATTGATTTACTAATTTTGTGTTCAACTTTTTAGTTTTTTTTAGTTAATTAAATGCATTTATTTTCTTTTTAAATATATTGGTGTAACAAACATACAAAATAAAATAAAATTATAAAAAAAAACGTTTTAAATTGAAATAGTGTAAATTACTAAAAATATATATTTAATAGAAAGGCTATTAAACAATCATGGTCATTCAGTAAGATGCTTGATAAATATTAAATTGAGACGATAATTTGCCATAATGTATGTCTATGTGAATGTGTGTACATTCAAAACATGTCCGTATGTAAAAGTCTAAATAGAAATAACATCGGTGAAGTACCATGGGTGCTTTTCACAGTATAATACAAGTTTAAACTCTTACAGACGAGAAAAAAATTCAAGGCACGTTATTAAATAACTTAATAATTTATGCCCAAAGTTTTTTTCTATCACAGCACACACTACATTTGAAATAAACATTCACTTGCAAGAAATCTAATTGGACAGAGATGCAATTATATTCCTTTATAAAACACGATTTTTAGCCTGAACTTATCTTTTGACTTTTAAGTAAGATATTATCTGCCTCCATGGAATGCTTATTAGCTGTTTTATTATTTACTTAATTGTATATGTCGTCCTCAGTTATCTTCAGGTGTCTAGAAAATCACTTCTTCGACTTTGATGTCATCTATACTCTTCAATTAAAAAGTCAACGGCGCTATTTTCAGACGACTTTTTATTTCAAAATTGGATTCCATATTATTTTGCCTATGCTTTCGAAACAAACATGTTACAACAGTAAAATAGCGGAGACTACACTGTGTATTAGCAACCTGCTGTGGTGATCCCTTTCTTATCCATTTGAGCGTCAAGTTATTTCATATAGATCAGACATCGGCCGACTCCTTATATATTAGTCTGACTTAAATTTTCTGTCATAAAGTATTGTGGTTAGATTGTCCAATTAAGAAACGCAAGTAGTTACAAATGTGTGATTAGAATGTGTGGAAAGACAACTGCATCTAAATGAAATACTTAAATACCATATAGTTCAATCGTTGAGAACAGACGCATGCTACATACATAATATGCCATATGAGCATACATGCCAGACGTCCCGAGCTTGGCGGGACAGTCCTGCTTTTGAGGTGTTTGTCCCTATGTGGCACAATTTGTCCCGACATTCTTAAAAAAACGACCTATTTTCTATAAGTTAACAATAAAATTCGCTAATCAAGCTCTGTCTGGCTTAAATTACCATTGCTTTATTGCCCCCAATTAACAAACCATATCTACTAGTCAAGGGATCCAGTGTTGTTTTTGACACCTTATCAGCGATCTATCGGCAAATTATTGATTTCATCGCGCTTTCACACCATGGTGTTTTTATGATAGGGATCACTAATTGCTAGCGATTGATGCATCGTAGTGAAATAAACGCAGACTGCTTTTGTATTTCATGGCCCATTTGATGTGTTTGATATGCGACTTAAAACTTTTAAAAAAAATCAGTAATTTAAATATAAACGTTTTATTTCAACCTTAATTTTCACGACCGGGATATGCACCGAGCATCTTTAAAAACGGATATTTCTTGCTACCATTATAGTTTCATAAAAAAATAAACACATGTAAAAGAGTCAATTGCTTTGGTAAATTAACAACTATTTTTTATATGTAATTTCGTATTAAATCTTTAAACTAAAGACAGTCACACTTAATATAAGCAATATACTTTTAATATAAATTGAAACAAAGAAAGAGTCAAATAAATAACCTGTGGCATTTGTTTTCGCAGTCTTGTATTGTTATGCAATAGAAATTACAGTTATCACCATTATTAAAAGCGGCTTTATCGCATTAAGGGTCCAATAAACAGGACAATGTAGCATGACACACCGACATCAATCATCCTGTCGGCATGAGATGTCATAAAGTACCCAAGGCACCCTTCCTCCTGCTATGTGACGATATCACCAATTGATTTTTGTAACTGCATTCAACTTTTATTTTGCTTTAACGTGGCAGCATTAACATAATATGCATTTAATATAATACAGTACAAACAATACAAAATATATAAAGAAATGAAATAAAAAATAAATAAAAATAAAAATGATGATGATGATGATGATGATGATGATGATGATGATGATGATGATAATAATTATGATGATGATGATGATGATGATGATGATGATGATGATGATGATGATGATGATAATGATGATGATGATGATGATGATGATGATGATGATGATGATGATGATGATGATGATGATGATGATGATGATGATGATGATGATGATGATGATGATGATGATGATAACGAACGCAGAAAAGCTCGATTGCACAAACGAACGAAAGAACAAACAAATTGACGGACGCATGAACGAACGAACAAAATAAAAAACGAGCGCACGAACGACTGACTGACTGGCTGACTGACTGAAAGAAATTACGAACGAACGAATGAACCAATCAACCAATGAACAAGCTCACGTACGCACAAACGAAATAAATAGATAAATAGTTAGATAAATAAATAGATGAATAAATGAATAAAGAAAGAAAGAAATACATGAACGAATGAATAAACGCATGAATAAATGAATAAATAAACAAAAACATACATACATAAAAAACATTAATACATAAATAAGTACATTAATACATAAATAAATGATTGAATGAAACCCTGTTCTGTTTACAATTATTGATTATTATTTTTGGTATTTCATACTTTAATATAATTAAACTACAAACAAATCCCTAGTGTTTTCAAAATTATTTTAGTATTTTATTCAATGAATTTAGAACATTTTGCACACTGATAGTGAATAGAATATTTATAACCAATATTTCCATTCTGTATTGGTTTAAGACCTAAAAAGGCGTTTTTCTTTCATTATTTTTAATAAATAATCGAGAAGATCGAGATACCGTAGCCTAATCCCTTTTCCTTCGTTATCTATAAATAGACTATTTATTTATAGATCTTTGAGCCAAGTTATCTAGAGGCTAACCCCATACCAAATGGTATGATGGTAATACCATTGCCTGCCCGTACAGGCTAACTCCGTTAACCTAAGGCCTGTTGAACAGACTAACTCGAGTCGTATCGGGTGGCAAACTATATCCATGTGTTAAACTCTGTTTCAATGAATTTTAGAATTGCCTGATGAATGAGGACGAACACGATAGAAAACATAGATGTATAATGCCCGTATTTGACTATTGATATGTAAATATGCAATTCCAATTGCCGTTTCGACATAGGGACTTTTTGATGAGATTTTATGGTAAGTAATTTTTAAATTTCATTTTTAAGGAGGAATTTACAGCTTGGGAAATATATAGTTTATGCCCCAAACGAACCACTTACTGTGAGCTTTAATTTTGGGATAGGAACATGTGGAAGATAAATGATAAAGTTAATGTGCTGCACATACATAGACGCACAAACACGGAACCGCCACACAAATTCGTGGCACTATTGATCAAAAGGAGACCACATGGGTCTGTATGGGAGTACTACATAGGCTTAATATTAGTATGCAGTCCTGTTTTTGATGTTGGGTGTTTTACCATACTAACAATACAATATTCAAATTCTCTTACGGCTTTCTTTTAACATACTCATACCTAAACGGAAAGCTTTGACGATCTAAGCAGTGTACTGGTACAAAGAGCACATATTTATTCAAGTAAGTGATAGATGCTTTACTTAAATGAGAAGTTGTAGAAATAATTGTATTAAAAATAAATCCAAGATAAAGGCTTTATAGCTAGTTTTATGCTTGATGGCCTCATGTTATATCAATAAAGAAATAACTAAAGAATACGATATGTTTTATGTACATTTATAATTAAGATTCAAACATTTTTCAATACAGATAACATACACGTGTGCTAAAGAACTGCAACTACTGCTCTTAAGTACAATGTCTTGAATTAACTCTTAACTTAATTTGTTTAGCTACCGGTAGATCTAATTTTATATTATATTACCCCTTTACAGCCTTATGAAGAAGAACACCTAAACATTCCTAAATGTCAAGTTCATTGCTGCTTCAACACTTTTTTCATTCAACGTTATGTCATGAATTGCTCTATTCATTTTAAATATAGCTTCTACTATCGCCATATAGTAGAGCGTCGTTACGACCTTTAGCATCTTTTAGTAGAAACAGCATTTACACACTAACAGTGGAACAGTAGAGACTGGCTCTTACGTGGTGATGTTTGTCAATTTCAGACCACGCCTTTGGTGCGTTCTTACAACGAACAGTCGCACATTCTTCCTAGGTTGATGTAGGATCTCTAAAAATTAACTGCATATATTCTACATGTTCTCAAGGTTTCGCTATACAATCACTACGCCTATACAATCATTTCATGTACGATTGAAAAGTACACATAATTGAACTATATCTGTTTGAACCACGTTAGGAGCAAACCCTCTACCAGAACATTGCACAATATGAAAATGTATGTTTCGAATATACTGCTCAATTATTGGCAAATTATTATTAATGTATTAAACCAACGTGTCTTTATGAACCTCAAGATAAAGTTATGTTGATCTGCATTTAAAACTTTGATACAAGTAGGACAAACAATGAAAACCGAGCATGTTTAACTATAAAGAACACTTATCTGACTATTATTCATGTAAAATTAAAAAGTAAATCCACATGTATAATTTGTATCAAACAATTAATTTGAAATCGACATCTGAAATTTACGTTTTCTGTTAACAATTTAGTATACATAGTTGCATTTAACTTTCTGTGATAAAGACAACATTTCAAATAACAGTTCTTATTTTAGTTATAGATAAAAAATTGTGTTTTTTTGCGATGTAGTTGTATTAAATAGTTAATATGTATAACTTATGCTTGACTTTTCAGTGACATGAGCGTTCAAAATTTGGTATATTTTACAATAATAATTATAAAGCGTTTTCATTTATTATTTATTTTAGAACGAGATCGATGTTTGCAGCACAAGTTCCTGTACACCAAAAGGTAATAGTCTGACCAGATGGTATGTTATCAGTCATTTTTGCGTTTGAGGCTTTTGTGATGTAACATGTCCAGCACGATCTTAGAATTTGTAAGCAACATAGTAATGAGACAAACAGCTATTAAATTGTTTGTGACATTTTCTGGTTTGAACAAACTAGACTGTGGACCATTCCCTTCGATACAAAAAGTCAAAGAAGTCCTGGGAAACCTGGCGACCATTGGCACCAAGAGACTTGTCGTCTGCGAGAACAACAAGAGGGTAACAGTCACGTGTCTTGCTTCAGCGAAGTGGTCTCATGGAGAACTGACTTGTCTAGGTTTGTTGAACAATTAAAATGTCATAATCAAAAGCCATGTTTTAAATACCTTTTCCTTTTTACTGTACTTTTAATACGCGTTAAAGCTAGAATTTGATAAGAAGTACTTTAAAAGGCATATGTTTAGATTTTAAGTCAGATTTCAGGGCTTCGATGCTTTAATGGTCCTCTATAAAACATATCAATATATCTAGCATGCTGGCTTTAGCGGAACTCCTGTTGAACCGATAACGTATAGAATATATGTTTAATATATCTTTGAAAATCAATATCATGTCAGATTGGATTAACAGTTGTTTATCTGATGATAATTAAATTAATATATAACTTTTTTTAAACATCGCAATATAGGAGGCATAGCTTTTTATACATATATTATAGTACAAAATATTATCTTATTTTTCAACGATTCCGATAAATGCCATGATCACCATTGTTTTTTTTAAATCAAGGAACCCCGCTCCCCTCTAAGTACGCACACATATTTTTTCATTACAAGAAATTATTTGAGAATTTAGAACGTTTCTTATATGTCTGTTCTTGTAATGTATTTGTGTAAGCCAACTGCTCAACCCCTCGAGGTCTAGCCAATGGCACTCTGTCGTATAATGGCACCACAGAAGGAAAGCATGTTGTGTACGAATGCCAATCACCATTCAAAGCCAGACCAACAGGGGTGCCCCTCAACTATACGTGCGGCGCAGATGGAAATTGGAATTATCACGACACTTTCATACAATGTGAAGGTATGTAAAGTAAGGCATCAACAATCTTTACGATAACAATTCAAAAATCATGGTTAGTAATTCTAGAAATCGACCCAATGCCTGCATGTTAATTTTTTTTTAGTTTACAATCATATATCTTATTTGTATTTTAGTCAACTGTGGCAATGCTCCGACTGTACAAAATGCAACCTCAACTTCTTCTAGCGAATCATGGCGTGATAGCATAGTTACATACACGTGTCAAACAAACTACGCCAAGTTTCCTACTACTGCACAGAACTCCGTCGAGTGTATGCCTGACGGACAATGGTCAAATATAACGTTCATATGTAAACGTAAGTTTCTTTCAAATCAATAGTGTTGATTCAGGTCGTTTATTAATTACAGCTGAATAAACTTATTGGTTTTGAAAATTTTGATGATTCAGTATTATTTTCTAAATGTGTATACCTGGTTATCTTCAAATACTTGACTCGAAGTTTGTGTTACCCTATTAATACCTGTATATAAATTTGCATACGTGTTTTGTTTTGAAAACCTAAAAATATAATTCAAGCAGAAAGTGTCGTGCCTGATTGTCTAATCTGGGATGACACTTTATGCTCATGCATTAAACCACCTTTTCACAAAGAAAAAAAAACACTTCACAGAGCACGGCCAAAATATTTTGATTGTCATATTGCATATAAGGGGTCGGTGTTTTTTAATCAGCCAGTTGTGGTCAACTTCCAAACCGCCGCTTCAAAAGACAACTAAATATTGAGTAATTATTTCAATAAAAACTAAATAGCTGCAAGTTTTAAATTCGTCCTTTCGTATGTTTATATCTTTCATAAAGAAAAAGGGTAAGAAACTATTTGGGTCCTTCTAAAAGATCGCAGTCTTAGGCTTTGAAGAAATTCATAGTTAAAATTGAATTGCGTCAGAAAAAAGGCACAATTTCCACCTGCACATTTTCCTCGAAAGTATTAACTGACAATTCTAATTTTTTTTAAGTAGACCTTATTAAGTTTGTAATATTGTGTTTATTTATTAAACAGTTTAGATACTATATTGTATTGAACCATACATTTATTTCAGCATTTTTAATATAATGGTGGTCTTGTTATTTCTAGTTTATTGTAAAACACCGCCCAGTAAAGAAAATGCCAACAGGCCCAACAGCCTTGTCACATTTTTGAATGGCACGGCGAAATATTCTTGCAATCGGGGTGCACGATTCGACACATACCCACCCAATGACACAATTGTTTGTGAGCGGCCAACGGAATCAAATGAGTGGACACAGCCCAACTTTGAATGCATCAGTAAGAAAATGTGATATGCCCATGATCTTTTTAACATGAAACAGTTTTTTAGGGGATCGTGTCAGGTATTATTAAATCATTTATTTTTATTAACATATTTGGCAAAGTGTGCTCTACTTTTTGTTATTATTGTATCGAATTCGATTTTAAATAATCAGACTTACATAATATAATGTGGATATTTTCAGGAATAACCTATAACGAACCCTGCAGAAATGATTCAGACTGCCTCGATACAAATTCTTTCTGTTATCCTACCAATACGACTTATGACAACACATCTCAAGATACTGAAAGGGATTTGAGATGCACATGCAAACCTCTGTATAAGTTCAACCAGACGACATCAACGTGCCAACCAAGTAAGAACTTAAATCCAAACTTAACAAATTATTGCACATGTCGATACATGAACCGTACGTTATTGTATAAGAGTATACTGTTTTGTATCAGTTGTACATACACTTGTAGCATATGATCATGCTTTAACAAACTATTGATAAGGAGAAAATAACAACAATACATATCTCTTCTTTAAGTGATACTTTAATAAATATATATTCGGTTTTTCATTACGACTCTTTGCTTTTTCTTGAAAACGTTGCATTCTGATGGGATAATCCGGCCGCGTGAACTTTTTTTCATTATCCAATCATTCACTTCGTATAAAAATTGACTTAATATTTTAATAAGAAATTTCTTGCAGTAGCACATTCCAAATAAATATTTTGTTGACCTCATACTCAAACAAAACAATGAAATAATGCAGATAAAAACGAGTGCTTGACGTATTAATTAACGTATTTCAAAATATGTTAATATGTATAGTTCATACAAATTATTTAGTGATGCACGATGAAATTAAAAGAAACCAACTTTTTATGTTTACCGTATACATTTAGCGGTCTGCAAAATAAGAACCACAAATAAATAAAATATTGAAGCAAGTCAGGACCGGTAGATGCGGGTCATTTCCTTTGATATATTTTAAGGAGTATCATGAAACAACAATCAAACTGTATGCGTAAATACCGCCCTGATTAATCAGTACTTTCATTTAGTGCACGGTCTTATTATTGATGTTGTTCGAAGCACTCTTTCATTAAAAAACATTCTCTCGACACCGTGCTTTTTTTGCTATTTACGCTATGTACGTCTTTTTCAGTTTCTTTCGAAACTTTCGATAATGAAACGTCTAATGAGTGCTTTAGCAGCACTGGTTGCAGCATTGAAAACACGATGTGCGTAGGCAAGCCCAATACAGACAATGGAGAGTCTTCTGTGTGCGCATGTAAACCAGGCTACGTACAAGGCAATTACATTCTTCAATGTATACCAGGTGCAAAACAACTTGACGGTTACATATTTAATTGGTTTATGATTAATATTTAATTATATATTTAAATTGTTTACATGAACGTATTCAGAACCAGTATTTTAATGTAACCAATCAAACAAATAATTCAAAATAAATGATTCTGTTCAGAGATGTTTTTAAATCCATATAAAAACTACCATTTGAAGTGGGTTATCATTTAAATTGCAAGTTTTAAACAGGACGCAAAGTGTTATTGCCAACAATTTTAAGACTGTTGTTCGTAACAACACGCATAATTTACACAAGTGAACAAACAAAATAAGATTTTTCGACACAACTTTGTAGAGTGTTTAATTGGCAAAAAATCACTAGGCAAACTCAAATATATTGTTAAATACATCGTGATTACATTTAAACGTCTATGCAATACATTGAACTATTACCATTCTATCACTTGGGTCCTGGTTCATGTAGGGAAAATAAAAAAAATATGAGAGAGACTAAATGTTACTGAGTCCATACGCTGTGGACATGAGTTTAATATAAATAGTGTTCTTTGATTGATACATTGTCTCTTCTTGTTCGCTAGTGAACTGTGGACGTCCGCCCGATATAAACAACGCCTCAGTGTCCGTCACATCCACATCGTACGGTTCTCTTGCCAACTACACCTGCATTAATGCCGATCCACATAAAGTGTATGAATCGCATATGCAGTTGCGATGTCTGGGCGAAGGGTTATGGTACCAACAATGGGAGCAACGACGGTTTTATTGCCTAGGTAAAGGTTCTAATAACATTACAGTATATTAACACACCCCTGTTTTGACGACTAATACTGATATTGCCGAATGCTACTTTCTCTCAAATGCATTACAATCAACGTGCTCATGGAACAGTCACTGATCTTACATGCATGCGCCTTTCTCTGCATTGTACACAGCGTCTAAATCGAGTTTGTTTGTAAAATCATTTTTAATCCAAAAATTCTCTGATTTGTATCAGACATCAACTGTTTGTAGGATTTAAACCTGGTTTCCTGATGTTTATATGTGTATTGTTGTAATAAATTATCCAGAACCATCGATTAACACAAGAACGTTCATTATAAACTATAAGCACAATTTTTATATAGAATTAAACAATATACATAAAAAGCTGTTTACATTATTAACTATGTTAACATATTTATTTTCAATATTTATGAAAAGTAAAAGGTTGTTATAATATATGCCAAAATATTTTAAAAGGGATTGGTTTGTACCGACAATTTTAAAAATACCAAAACCATTTAGATCTGTTTATTTTTACATAATCATATGTTTTTGTTTACAAGCGTGTATTGTTAATTTATATTTGATGGGTAAGCATCGATAAAATCTATGCAATAAAAACTACATGTATATAATAGTATTCACTAACAAAAGTCGCTAAGGACTTACTGTTGTTATATGCTCACGTTCAGTAGGTATATATAATACGCATTATCCGTGCATATGTATATTGGATTTTCTATTCAATTAAAATAATTGCATTGAAGCAAATGATATTTCTTTGAGCATATATTTATCGATATCAGCAGTGGATTAACTAAATATAATCAATACGTTTAAGTATGTGTTAAAATGTAATTCACATACATACAGTTTGATATTGGATTCCCTAATCCTAACATAGCAACAAACAACAACTAGCATGCATGTTTTGTATTATTTATGAAATGGACAAAATTATACATTCCGAATTGTTATGAATTAATTTTTTTATTGTTTCAGTAAAATGCAATTCTACACTAGAAATAGCAAATGGAAGTTATACGGGGAAATGGCGATATTACTCCTATACGTCGTATGCGCACAGGACGACGTATTATGTAGGGTGGGAAGTTGAGTATGTCTGCAACGCGGACTCTGGACAAACACGTTACACTAAATGTCAGTTGACGGGCAACTGGGAGCCTAAAGCGCAGTGCGACCAAAATAGTACAGCTGTTGTATAAGTTCACTAAATAGATATAGAACCAAAGCATGAGTATAACATTACAAATTAATAAAAAATCAGCAACGAGCGTTTGCAAATTTCTTTTTATTTCGAACACCCCACGAGAAGCTTTAATTATTTTATAATTGTTTCCTGTCTACACTTTTTATTTATGAATAGCATTTTATGTTTATCAACTTCATAAACAATATTAAAACGAAGACTTTTTTCAACATAGTTTAACCCACACAATTTAAACGAATATGTATCATAATGATTAATGAGCCTTATTAAAATATTTTGTTGCTTCAAAAGTGGGATCCTTTGCACAAGTTTTAATACTAAAAGAAAAGAATAATAATCTAAACAAATGGTGAAGTGGTAATCATGTGATTATTCTCAAATAATCTTCATGCGTGAGGAAAACGTTAAGAATGCAAATTGCAAGTATTGCGACGTCTGTTTCTCGAAATATACAGAGTGCTTCTTTAACTCAAAACCATAGTGCCTTCGTGAATATAAAAATGCGGCACACTAACGTTTCATGTAAAACAGTTTTCCCTTCTGAGAGTAATTATATTGACATTTTCATCAGATACAAAATAAACAAATATCCTTTGAAAGAAATCAATCATCACAACAACAAAAACTGAAATTACAAAAATTTACCAGATTACCAAAACAAATACCAACACATGGTTGTAAAATTTCTTCCTTTTTTAGTTTAAGGGAACAATAACATTTACGACGAAAAACTTAAACATCAACGAAATATTTAATAAACCGCATTAAATCTGATTTTTCTAACGCTTAAATTACACTTGTTTGCTTGCTGATAAGTTTATATATATTTGTTGTATATATTTAAAAAAGTTTTCACTTGGGAAACATGTGTCATGTGAACTTCTTTGTTAGCATATGCTTAAGGCGACAATTAAATAATTATGTGCTGAAAAGAAAAGTTGATTCAGATATTCCGCTAAGATATAATTACAGATGGTGATTTTTTTCTCAAACATAATGTTTATTTTCGAATCACAAAATATCGATAATTTCAAGTAACTATCCGATCTACAGTGAGGCAATGTCTAAATATTTTTTTCCTTAACAATTGTATGTGGATGTTTTTTATAAATACTTGACAAAACTTGTTAGTAAACTAATACATTTGCTTTTGCTGATATAATTTGTCCTGCTGTAAATGAATCTTCTTAACATTTAACGTACTTTTGGTAAATTCCGTTAGTCAGTGTGTTGTAACAAACACAATTTGCAGAGTACGTATACAAATCTGTTGATAAAAAATGACATATTCAAACCATGTGGTTTACGTGCAAGTTTCTTTCAAATCCTGGCGTGTGTTTTTTCTTTAATTTTGCGAAGTTTACTTCCAGAGAGTCTTTTCTAGGTTGCACGTACACGTGAACAATGTATTTATTTTACTTTCGATGATTAGATAAGACAAGTAAAAAAAATGTTGTTCGTAGTTTTTATGTTATTTGCAATGTTGTGTGTTTTTACTTTTGTAATTTGTTTGCGCAACTGGCTTTCATTTTATTTGATCTACATATAAAATTCTAGATAAAATAAAAACAAAATCCATGAAATATATAGTATTTTTTATATAATTGTATTTTAATTGTCGAAATTGAAGCTCGGTGCCCCCGCCCATTAAAATATGAAAATACTAAGACATGGACTCATATTGAAATTAACACATGTTTTTGCCGGTGCATGTTTTCCTTTATATACATATTTAATCCTGTATTTACGGTTAAATCATTTGTTTTATTGTAGATGGTTTTGACACAAAGTCGACTTTTTTAACTATTGCGGTTTTTTAAACTATGTAGTATTTTATATTTTCACATGTACCTATTTCACAACGTGTATTAAAATCACTTTTCATACATATTGTGGTATTTTTCTAACGATTGAAGAATTACGATTATAGAAGTGTATTAAAACATATTTATAAACCTTTTTCTTACATTGAAGGGTACTTCTTCCTTATGTGTCTATATGGTATGATATGGTGTAAGTTAGCCATGCAAACATTAAGGTATGCCGCAGCAATTACTCATCGCAAAAAACAACAACAACAACATTTATTTCGGCAATTAAGCTTCAAATAAGCTTCTAGCCTACACTTTGATAAAGCAAATGGTAATTCTTTAAGTAAAGATTACAATTAGGACGAAATACAGACTTTTTTTTAAGTATTATATACTTAGTAGTTATTCGTTTAACTTCTGGGGATTAGAATTTTAGCAGCAATACTCAGAAATGGCCAGATACGTCAAGTATATATTGGAAGTTCTCAGAGATGATTAAAGATATACATCAATATGTATTTTATGATTTGATTTTATGTATAATCGTTTTAAGCTTTAATCTTTATAAAATTTCTTTAAGGTAAAAAATGACACGTTATATGACAATAAATTATATCGTACATGTCATGGTGGGTACATTTTACCTTAGTGCAACGTTGTCGCTTTATTTAAAAAATTTAACAGGTCAAACTTTACACTGACTATAAAGTTTTGCATATCTAAAATATAAAATACAAATTGAAGGAGTTTTAACAACTCCAAATCAGATTGAAAAAGGTCAAACCTCATTTATTTTCTTTAGCTTTATTGAAATGAACAGGCTTCGAAGCACCGTAAACTCCACAATATTTTCCTGTAAATAATTTGTTTTGGGCTTAAAATGATGACATTTGCTATCCAATTCGTGCATACGGTGTAATCAACGTATGTTTGCATAGAATATGGCTTCTAAAAATGAGTTAATCTTGTTTATTTGTATTTGCTTAGACATCAAAGAACACCAATTGACGTTTGATTCAAAAATTAAGTGTATTCACAAATCTGTGTTGTGTTTGTATTGTTATATGTACTTTGTCTTTGAAATATAATATGTATTATTATTAGGTAAAATGCATTTTTTAACGATGTCCAAATATAAAGCACTTAATATTATAGTTACTGTATTGAATTACGCATAAAACAAAATGTTCATTGTTTAAATTGTTTACAAAGTTACCGTATTTGTATTTGCACAAATTATGTTCAAATGTCTACCTATTTAAAACACAGTGTAACGCACGTCAAGGGTATTAATTGTAGTAAATTAACGTTGTGTCTTATATTTAACATTTAAAAAGTGTATTAGTATGCAAGTCCGAACCGGAATATTTTTTGATGGATTTGTCAATCGCCCATCTCTTACTGAACCATCGGGTTAATTTTTGATAGTGAAACATTCAAACGAACGATATATTATCCCTAATTTCTGTGTTAAATTTGATAAAATTAGGCAGGGATCGAAGGCTGCCCCGCTTTTAAACGTGTAAAATTCTACCCAATCGCCCACTTAAGTCAAGGGCGCTGGACACATTTGTTAGAGAACACTTTTATTGACATTACACCCAAACTTATTGTTTCACGTATTTCAACATTGAACGTATATGATGCTTTGGTTATCATGTGAAATTTTATTAGTAATATTTATTATTTTGATAATTAGAAGTATCTTTGTATATTACTCATGCTATATTACTCATACTATATTACTCATTTCATATTACTCTTATATTACTCATATTATATTACTCATGCTTTATTACTCATGCTATTTTACCCATGCTATATTACTTTCTGTAAGCCTATTTAACTAACTAATGCCTTTTAAGATCTTATAATAATAGCTATCAAGTCGATATGTAACTTAACTGATCTGGCTATAATTTGTTGGAAAGATTCTAATGTGTTTGATTATTCCCGCGATTTACGTTTATTTTATGAAGACATTTTAGAATCCATTTTACTACAATTGGACATTTTTATTAAAATTAATGGATGCCGCGTGGTGACAATGTTAATTAAAATTTCTTACATCACTTAAATATCTTAGAAAAAAAATACTCGTGTTTTTATATTAAAAAATAAATGCAAACAACACATCTATTTTTATGTATTTTTATGGTTGTCTATCATTGGCCCTAAGTACTATCCCTACCACATATAGAGCGCGAAGCGCGACACGTATTATTGATTGTAACAATGAGTTGCGATAAAGGAAGCAGCCGCTTATCAAGGAGGAGCTGTGTCCCAGCAACCCGTTTCCCTAGAGTCAAGCACTCCTCGGAGTATTTTTTTAAGAACCACATATAGAGCGCGAAGCGCGACACGTATTACTATCCAGGTGGTATGGGCCCTTTAGCATTATCCGACCATTACGTCAATAGTTATCTTCCTTAGAATTTGAGAAATTTTGAAATCGTTGTTCGAAATCCAAAATTTTCATCCGATTGTGCCCAAACTTACACAGGTTTTTTTTTATCAATGAGGACCCAACCCAAACTCTATAGGAGCAATATCGGACCATAAAGTCCAGAATTATGTCTCTTTGAATTTAAAAATAAAAGTGAAAAACTGCTTGGTTAGGTGATTATGTCAACATTTTTCATCAGATTCTTTCCAAACTTACAGTGTCTTCATATCAATGAGCATTTTACCTCATTTAAAATGAGAAACATCGGGGCAATAAGTCCAGGATTTTTTTTCTATAAAATTTGACAAAATAAACAATTTCCATTTGTTTAAAAGATTTCACAACTTTCGTCTGAATCTTTATAAACTTGTTAAGTGTTTTTATATCAGTATTACTCGAACCCTATTGAAAATGATGAATATCAGAGCAATAAATCTATTATGATCTTTTACTGAATTTCAAAGGATTGTAAATTGCAGCTTCTTTATGCATTTTACAGTTTTCATTCATTTTTTTTTTCAAACTTGTACAGTGTTTTCATATCAATGAGTACTCAACCCCTATCGTAAATGAGCAACGTAAGAATGAGTTCAGAATCATCTCCCCTTGAAGTTGAGAAAAATATCAAATTACGCTTACAAGATGAAGCAGATTTTTTAAAACCTACACAGTTCTGTTCCATTAATGAAAACTGCACACGGATGCCAGTAAAAAAGGAAACCAATGTTAATAAAATGAACTATGAAATATTTGGGGGTTACAACACAAAATCATAGATAATTGTTATTTTGGGGTTATAACACAACATCATAAATAATGGTTATTTGGGGGTTATAACACAAAATTATAGATAATGGTTATACCAGTATCTTTTCCTATTTTGTTTAAAATAATTGGCCAATATATTAATATTTACAGTAGAAAAAAAATTGTTCCATGTAACTTCATTGAGTGCCTTTTACACTGAAATTCCCGACGCCCTTTGATGCTTTGCATCAATACTTATCTTTTAGTTGTTTTGAATACATATATATCCGAATACCTGCTGTTTGCATTGGTTTAATACTTTTATCAAATTAATATCATATCAGATTGAAACAGATTAATACGGTATATCGGATAAATGAAATTGTATCTTCGTGACAGACATCTTATTATTTAATTTTCAGGATATTTTAATAATATTGATTAAATATATCTTAAATTATAGACGCCGTCTACGAAGATATATGCACACATGTCTTCGTTTACAACAAACGCTTTCAGTTCTTCCTTGAAATGTATGTCTAAATTAATTTTTAGCACGCATGCAAGTTTCAGCAAATCATGTTAATTTCAAATCGATAAAAATAAGTATCAAGTATAGAACTACATTTCGTACTTACATGAACTTAGGAATAACTGCAGATGGACCTCGTCATGAAAAAGGGGATCTATTGCCATATTCGGCTAGCGCAATTGAGTGCAATCGCGCAGTCTGGTTACGAGAAACTCACTCCGCTACTGAGACTTCAAACCCTTGCATTACTTAATATAAGAGCTCTTGGGCAGCTCTTTGACATTCTAATCTCTTACGCAGGTTTGTGAAGTGCTATTCTGGCTGCATTTGCCCATTTTTGCAGTACGAGACTAAATTATACATCTAGGTAAAACGTTGTTTTTTGCGTGATTTGAACTTTTTAATGATATTATTATTATGATTTGTTACTTTTTGTCCATGTTGTATTGTGTTGTCAATTGATTCTTGAGTTTTATTGTGCGCTAAAATATCACGTATATCTCAATAAACATACGCTTTTCAACGCGTCATTGTTATCTTAAACCTGATTGAAAAACAAACACATATTTCTGTTAAAACTACTGCATCTACTGACATTAGCCGTTATGATCAACATCAATGATGATCTAAATATTATCATGTATTAACACCGCTAGTATATAGTAATTCTTATCTTTATACATAAGTTGTCCGCATTAAGCCAAAAGCTATAATGTATACATGTGATCATAACAATATAATGCAGCGCTGTTAACACTAACACCGCCATGTTTCAGTATCGACTTTCGCACAGTGAAACTGATTTGAACACGATGAAAGGCTGATCGAAACACTGAAGTGAATTAACTCTGATTTATACATGATACAGAACTCTTGATTTTATGTACCAAATAAACGTTATTACGTAAAATTGCGATCAGAATTAGTTCGTTTGGGATTTTTTATCATTATCATCTAGCAATGCTTATCTAAATACTTTAATGAAGATGTTCTGATCTGAATATCACACTATGAATGTCGGATGAAACATTAAAGCATCAGGATTGGTTTGATTATACGTTATATATATTACGAAATAACAGATTATAACAAATATATTACTTTTGTCAAATCTTTAATGTTACACAAGCTTTTGCTGTCTCAAAATTCAAACCATTTTGCACGATATCGTTTTATATTCGTTCACAAACAGCACATGTAAAGTTATGTTCATATTACATGTAAGCAGAAAATCATGTTATGAAAATATAACAAAATCGTTTCCAGGAGAAATTTCATTAATGTTCAATTATAAGCATATTTCACACAACAGTTTACTTTCATTTCCTTCACGTTGAAAGATCTGGTATTGACAAAAATATTTCCACCAAAACTAACGTCCCTCTATATTCAATCATAATATTTATTAACGATTTTTTGTCTTTTAACTATCGGTCAATTAATTTCTTGTACAAGGCGCTGTATCTAAAACAAAAAAAGAACATATGCACTTAAAATATAGAAGCTATTATAGCTAGACGTATTCTGCTGTATTGTAACATATTATTAATACTCTTTATTGCGTGGTAAAAATCAATAATTACTGCATGTTACAACGAGGGCCAAAATCTCTCATTGCGTTGATGAAATAAAACAAATTGGTTCGTTAATTATCTGTACATGCGATAGGTAAGTATGCATATGAAGTAAACCGTAAGTCATATACATATGTGTATTATCCATTGATACCTGTATCTCAAACAAGTCACCTTTATGAATATTTCATCACACTTTCATCACACTAAGTGGATCAGTTGACCTTAAAGTATTACATACTCAAAAGGTCAAACAAACGGTCATATTTTGAGTTCAAGAATGAATGTGGTCATCGCTTATTTGCTTTTTATCTTTTGCCTTTGAGTATTTTCTAAGTAACGAAGCTCAACAGTTAGACGTCTCTTATCAATATTTTGACGGATCAATACAATCACGTCTATATGCAAGCTTTAACATCAATGGTTTGAACACATTATTTATTCTTAGTATTGGTTTGGCTCAGCGCTCATATACTTTTATTTTCGCAATAGGACCACAACTCACAACGTTATCTTAAACAAATATACAATTGCTAAAGACATGCGAGTTAATTTATGGAAATATTATGAAAATAAGTAACACACAGACGCATAGAGAACATTTGTAATTGAATAAAACGTTAGTTGAATCAATTGTGTGGTCTATTTAAACGATTTAGAAAACTATAATTCTAACATTATTTTGTATGCATTTCATTAAAATAACATTTTAGATGTTGAACATTAAAACAAAAGCATTGAAATAAAATTGAAAAAGACGTTTCAATGATAAGGAACAACATCGAAACAAAAAGCTCCGACTAAGATATGTACGTTAATTAAAGAAATTACCAACGACGTTAGCTATTATCAACCTTATTAAATAGAACAACACAATCTAACGAATAATGACTAGCAATAAAATTACACAATCACTAAACAAACAAATATGGTTTTAAACAAAGCAAAGCACTGACAACAAAGCCATCTTTAGAAGAACGCTTTAGTAATATCAACCTACGAATCTAGCATAGTAACACGCACTCTCAAGACACGTCAGGTAAACAGTGCGCTAAAAACACAACCAGATGACAAATCTGACATATCGATGTTCTGAAGGTACAGCCTGATTTCAAACCTGATATAACTATGTTCCAAAGCCATTTTTATAATCTATAATAGTAGCATGCTGATGACAGAACCGGCATATGAATCTAGCATATCAATTCACTGACTGCACAAGAATTAAAAGAATAATAATATTGTAGCATTTCGCTTAAGTTACAACATGAATACGGAAAAAGAACATCGCAAAATACTGACAGCAAAACCAGAATATAAATATAAAATAATAGTACGCTCAAGGAAAACCTGAATACAATTATAACAACGTAGTACTCGGAAGACATTACCAGAATTCGAATCTAAAGTTCCCATTTACAGAGTACAAATCCATAAACGTATCATACATATCCATCCAAATGAATACACAGAACGCATAACCAGACTACGAAATTAGTACGAATCTAACATAGCAGTACGCTTAACCAGACTACGAAATTAGTACGAATCTAACATAGCAGTACGCTTAACCAGACTACGAAATTAGTACGAATCTAACATAGCAGTACGCTTAATGCACGACCAGAATAGGAATAGCACATGGCAGTTAACTATAAGCACAACCATAATGTAACTCTAGCCTAGCAGAACGCCGAGGGCACAACATGAATACAAACATAATAGAGCAGTACACTGAATCCTCAATCAGAATAAGAACATTGCAAGACGCTGAAGGCAAGACGTTAATTCGTATCTTCATAGCAATAAACTGAATGGAATGCATATACCGAATAAGATTCGTACAAAGCAGTTACACTGAAGAAACAACCTAGTATAAGAATACACTTAGAGCATAATCAGAAAACGAACCAAAGATAGCAGTACGCTGAAGGTACAACTATAATAAACCAGCACATTTAAGACACACAAAGAATACGCATTTAAAATATATGAACGCTAAATAGGTATCGATGATACAAATCTTACATAGCAGTACTTTAAAAGTACTTTAAAAGTACTTAAAACATCACATAGGGCATTTCACGTGCGCAATGGAATTTTATTCAATTTATGATTTCAAAATTACGACCATGAACTTCGCTTATCATTTGCTAGCCAATCTCGGCGCAATCAATCTAACCTAAGACCCTGAGATAAGATGTCGGTCGCGATCATTTATTTGGAGTATGATATTTTGACAAAACAAGGTTTCGTTCTTATTTTTTGTCCATTTCATTATGTGTGTTCGTTTATAAATACGTATAATATCTATACGTAAGAGTTAGTGGTTGAGGGTAAACTAGTACGAAAATGATTCTTCTATTAATTTGTGAAACGTTCATGTTATCATGACGATATATTTACAATATTTTATTTCTTTGAATTGCATTGTTCAAGTTATTAAATTTATTAATTGTAAACTTGAAATACAAAACAAGATTGATCATCAAAATGAAAGCAATTTTTAAACGCCACTATAAACTTCTTTTGACGAAGATGCAATCAATATAGTTGTAGAACATGAAACGGGAAATATAATTATATGTATTTGTAACATCAATTACATACGATGTGGGCAATGTCAAGGCTTAACTCATTAACCTTTCATCTTAAAGATGTGTAACAACTCCGATTTGCAATAAACCCGTTTTGCAATAAATTTACTGCAAAACGGTTTGGAGTGTCTTATTGCAATTTGATTTTTTACAACAACCCGTTTTGCAATAAACCTGTTTTGCAATAAATTTCTTGCAAAACGGGTTGGAGTGTCTTATTGCAAAACGGGTTGGAGTGTCTTATTGCAATGTGAAAATTTTATAATAACCCGTTTTGCAATAAACACGTATTGCAATAAAATCATCACTCTTGTATTAATTAATTCACATGGATTAAAAGAGTTAAGAGATAGTTTCAAGTGTTGTATTGAAAAAAAAATTAGTTATAAAAAATAGACAAAACTGTGAGTTTAGACTTAAAATGCATGGAGGGTGATGAATTTTGAGATTTAATACGATAAAACAAAATGTGTATCCAAAGTGATTTCAAACAATTAAGTATGGAAAAACGTGTTGAAATGTCTTATTGCAATGTGAATTTTGTGTAACAACCTGTTTCGCAATAAAATCATAACATATATACTAATTGCTAAACATTAATTTGAAACGGTATAAAGGAAGTTTTAATTGTCGTCTCTAACGTAAAAATGATCAAACAATGCTGAATGTTTATAATAACGATAACGATATATGCCATTCAAGGCACGCTTCCTTTTAGTTGCATCAAATGACGTAACAACCTCAATTAAAGTACCCGCATAACTCCGTCGCTCTTTCATAGCTAGTTAACCCCCGTTTTCCAAGACCATAATTTTTGTTTGCTGATGTGTTCACATGCAGTCCTGTTTATTATTAGGTTAGTCCATTGCTGCTATGCAAGCTCTGTTATATTTATGCTTTTAAATTCAAATCTTATTATTTAACATTGGTTTTAAACATCATTTTATAGAGCGAAACCCTGTAGAGAAATTATCTAGAACAATTCAAATATGAGAACCAATGGACAGTATTGTTTGCTAAAGAACAGACAATCACATGCAAATTATAGTGTACCCCGGTTTTTCTCCAACATGGTTTTATAATTAAGTGTCAGATCGTACTCAAGAAGACAGCTTAATGTATGATACAAATTATATATGGCATCAAACAAAATTTACATGTTGGCAAATAGTTAATCGATTCTGGTTAATTGGTCTTAAAATTAAACAGTTGACAGTGATCTGGTTTAGCTTTATTGCATATGTTTAAAGTTTCTTTATACTTTTATTGCTGAAGGGAGTCTCGTACAGGTCCAGAGATTGTGTTTGAGATAACTTTAAAACGAAAACCTGGATTTTACAAAATCAACATCATCGTTCCAATCATTCTCCTGTCCATCCTGAGCTCGTTTTCATTCGTACTTCCAATCACGTCGGGTGAGCGTGCCATCTCTTGTGTCACGGTATTCCTTTCGCTGGCCGTGTTTCAATCCATCGTCGCCTCGTCATTGCCCAAGAATTCCGATAGCGTCTCCTTACTATCCGTCTACTTGATTCTCATGACGATTTCAAGCACGCTGACTGTTATTATTTGTCTTGTGGAAGCGCGATTAGCTACTCGAAACACGACGGAACAAGCTATTGGCAATGGCTTTCTGACTATGTATAAAGTAACCCACATTCTTAGATGCCAGCCATGTCGACGTTCACGAGCGCAACCTGGATCGATGTCGTTGATTCAATGGATTTCTTACTGTTTATATTATTTTTGCCATTGACCATACTAAGCGCCGTTGTTATCTTTGTGATAGTTGCAAAACACTAAGCTCTTAAGAAATATAAGGCTTTGGATTGCGTTTGGTAAACCCAAACATAAGAAATAAATCTACTCTGTCTTTAATTAAAAAAATATTTACCCACTGTTATTTATCGTTGTTCCCATCTAATTTCTTTGCTTAGAAGCATATTTGACTAATTCCTCGTTTCGAATTGTTATACGGATTGTTTTATATAAAAGCTACTTTTTGGTCATCCCAACCTTGAATGCTTTTTATTTAATAGAGCACTATACAATAAACGAACATTATGCTTGTTGTGTTTCGTTACTCGTCTGATATATAACGTTCAGAACTCGGTTTGCAATATACATGTATAAATATTTTTTTAATTCAAACACAACGCGAGTTTTTATTCCGCATGGGGAGTAGTACAAAATGCAATGTTTGGCAATACGTTACTTTTTTAATTTTCGTTGAACAAAGTTTTAAGGGTTAAAGGTCTGTTTGGAAATGAGCCACAAACGTGAGTTTGAAAAATGAACAATATTTTGAAGATATTATTTGTTCAATCATTTACACAGATTACATGTGTTATGTACACACCACACTAAAAGAAATAAAAAAATATGTATTTGCAATTTATTAGATAC
Organism: Dreissena polymorpha; assembly: GCF_020536995.1. Classification (NCBI taxonomy): domain Eukaryota; kingdom Metazoa; phylum Mollusca; class Bivalvia; order Myida; family Dreissenidae; genus Dreissena; species Dreissena polymorpha. The sequence continues at coordinate 65,540,058 of NC_068355.1, read as the reverse complement.
ACATGTATTTCGAATTAGTTCATGGCATTGATTTGAACATTTAAATTAAATCAAATTATTATTGCCCTCTGTGTCCTGTATTATAATAAACAGTATCATTGTGGGTACAGCACATAACAAACTCATTTATTCTTTATGAATTTTTATATGATATACTCACCGGAAAACCAGCATTGTGTATTGCTAGTTGGCTATTCGACTGGTCCGGACATTGTGTGAAATAGCCTAGTCGTAAAAGTGTATTAAGGGCTGTGCTATATGTATTATCCTTTATTGCAAAAAGCAATTTTAAGATCGCCTTCAAAACACTCGACGATTAACACACTCTTTTTCCTGTTAAGTCCCAATGCTGCTCCATTATTCATATATGTTTTAATTGTTAAAATGTGTTTATTTTATTTTAGTTTAATTAAAATGGGAGACCTTTCTCACTGTAAAATTTTGTAATGATATTGAATTTGGTAGAATAATAGTGACGCGTTCTGAGAAAACGGGTCTTAATGCATGTGCGTAAAGTGTCATCCCAGATTAGCCTGTACAGGCTAATCAGGAACGACACTTTCCGCTTTTATGGTATTTTTCGTTTAAAGAAAGTCTCTTCTAAACGAAAATCTAGTTAAGGCAGAAAGTGTCGTCCCTGATTAGCCTGTGCGGACTGACACCTTACGCCCATGCATTAAGCCCAGTTTTCTCAGAACGTGACTCAATTGGTTTTATATCTTGTGTTGCGTCCCAGTGGCACTATCGCCTTGCAAACAAGACGTTGTTCGGATCAGTTTGCATTTTCAATAACATCACTAACGCTAGTTCGCGTTATAGTAAAATTGCCTTTTTTTTTCATACTATTCAAAACAAAGTATTGATTAACCCATTTATGCCTAGCGTCTAGAAAAAATGCCTATATGACGTAATTGTGTTCAATCATTTAGTACAAACAGACATGCGTACATACAAATGCGTACATACTAATTTACATAACAGAAACTAACGAGTCCGTTTTCTGGGTAGAACCAGTACTTGGCGTCTTTTGCGAATACCATATCCATTACGCCACGGCGACTCTGGATACTCCTGCCTATATATTGTGCTATCAACATTTCTTTCGAAAATCATTTCATTTATTTTTACATTTGTCAGTTTAATTTTGTTTAATTATTTAATTCTTATTTTTTAATGTCATTTTATATGAAGTTTCGTGAAATGTAAAGAGATAATTTGCTCAGTCAATTTAAATCCCTTATAATAAACGGTTTTCTAAAAAGTGCACTCTTCTCCCAGAGCCGAATAATGTTAGATAATTAAGGCTGATTTAGTCACTTCTTTTTTTTCATAAAAAGTTTACAACGTTGATAAAGGTTAGGCGTTTATGATAAAAAAAGTTGTTGTTGTTTTCCGAGCTTCAAGACACCACTTAGGAGGGATATTAAATTTATTAAAGACCAAGCATTAGAAAATGTTAAATCATTTACATACTTAGGAATTGTTTTGAATACAGGAGGATCTTTTGCAATTACCTTTGAAACGCTTGCAGGTCAAGCCTCAATGGCTCTTTTTAAGCTTAACTCATATATAATAAATTATCCAACAATTTTAATACTTACCAAATTAGAGTTGTTTGATCAGCTTGTTTTACCAATTTTAAATTATGGGTCAGAAATATGGGGCTTAACCAAGTCAATGGCACTTGAACGAGTTCATGTAAATTTTTGCAAAAAACTACTTGGCGCGAAAATTCAAACACAAATAAATTGTGTATATGGGGAACTTGAAAAAAACGTCCTTGATTACTAAAAGAGCCATAAATGTAATACGGTATTGGTTGAAAATTATACAGTTTGAAGATCATAAGTATGTAAAGTGTATTTATAGCCATATGTGTAAAATTTGTGCTCTCATATTTCGGATTATTTTGAGAATACCAGTGACAGGAAAAATGTGATTTTTGTCAGTGATATTCATTAATGTTTGACGGATGCAATACTTAATTTATCTTTAAAAAAAGATATGCTAAAAGTAGAATATTAGTAGAAACTATTTGATCTGTGTTAATATTTTGGGAATATTTTATCAACGGATTAATATTTTTCCTGTGATGAACACTTTCTCAACGGATTAATATTTTACGTGTGGTGATCACTTTCTAAACGGATTAACATACTTGCAATCACAATGTGTCTGATTAGATATAATAGGGACCAATTATTGGATTTATCTGCAGTGTCGACAAAATCACACAATACCAAACAAAGGAACGTTAACCATTTTAAAGCAATACAATCTTTTGAAATATAGAGGTACCCGAGGCGGTAGAGATCAAGAGTTACGTGTATGGGACACAAATAGTGGAGTAAATTTAAATAATCTACAAAGTTTACCATAACAAATTCCAACTGTAACATCTTTGAAAAGACACAGCACACAAAACATTTCAGATGTCAAACAAAAAACAACCTTAAACAACCTCTCATACCCCAATAAATGCAATACACTAAATGGTCTAAACGAAAAAATATCTTGCCTTACATTGAACTGTCATTCTGTTGTCAGAAACAAAGATGTTTTGATTGGTCAATATCTGAGAGAAGAAAAAATCGACTTTGCCGTATTCACAGAAACCTGGTTCTCAGATGAAAAGCAACACCAAATAGATACCTCAGACTTAAATCAAAATGGTTATACAATGAGTACTGTAAATCGTTCAAATAGAACAGGCGGCGGAGTGGCTTTAACTTGTCGGACTGGGGTTACTGTACGAAGAGTGGCAAGTAGTAATACCCGGCCATTTGAACATGGTATATGGCAACTGATTCTCAAAAACATAACAATTAATGTAATTGGCGTTTACAGACCACAATCATTAGGGACTGAACATCAATTTTTAACAGAATTTTTTGAATTCATGGAGGACATTGTTCCCAACTATTCAAATCTTATGATTCTTGGAGATTTCAACTTGCATGTCAACAAAACTAACAGTGTTGTGACTGAATTTAAGAATTCTCTTGTAGCAAAGGGTTTGGAACAACATGTTAATTTCAGCACACACACAGAGAGAAATACACTCGACCTAGTAATCTCTGAGGCTACAAATGGTATTGAAATCAATTCGTGTGAACCAGGCCCTTTCTTTTCGGACCATTGTGTAGTTAAAGTCGTTACCAAAGTACAAAAAGAAAATATCAAGAGTCAAACAATAACATTTCGAAATTTTAAAAACATGGACCACTCAGCATTTACTAACGACCTCAATGAAATGTCAATTACAGCAGACAACGTAGACACTTTTGTAGAGCAATTTGAAGATGAAATCTGTAGAATTCTTGATAAACACGCTCCATACATTGAGAAAAACAAAATCTGTCGTGCACCAAAACCATGGTTTAATGAAAACATTCTTGAACTAAAACGTAAAACACGCAAACTGGAACGCATGTGGAGAAAATACAAACAACCAGACCAATATGAACTTTTCAAAAATGCCAGAAATAAATACACTTTCGAGTTGATTGCAGGAAGCAACGATCGCTTAGTCAAAAGGTAATTGATTTTTACGGAGATTCTAAAAAACTCTACAAGTTTGTATCAGAATTAACAGGAAAAAATACTGACAACCCTATGCCGGAAGGTGAAAGCGACACCGCGATAGCTGAAAATTTTGCCGATCACTTCCTGGATAAAATTAACAAAATTCGAGATGCCCTTGCAAGTTTCGAAAAATTCACACCCGATCACAAGGAAGTACCATGTTTCGGTATGTTCGAGAAGCTAACCCAAGATGAAGTGAAAAAGATCATCAATCATCTTCAAACAAAATCATGCGAACTAGATGCATTGCCAACAAGAGTACTAAAATCATTTTTAAACGAGTTACTACCGTTCGTGACAAAATTGGTTAATCTCTCTCTGAGTCAAGGAGTTTTTCCTTCAAAATTTAAACAGGCAATAGTAAGACCACTTCTTAAGAAAATTGGACTAGACCTGAGTTATGCCAACTATAGACCAGTGAGCAACTTATCATTTCTATCGAAAGTGATTGAAAAGGCTGCTCTGTTTAGACTCAATATACACGTAAATAAAAACAATCTCCTTCCAAAAAATCAGTCAGCCTACAGACAATTCCATTCGTGTGAATCTGCTTTACTTAGACTAGTCAATGATATACTCGAAGGTATGGAGGAACAAGAGGTTACAGCACTTATCGCCATTGATTTGAGTGCTGCCTTCGATACAGTCGATCATGACATTCTACTAGACGTGTTGCAAAAACAATATGGTGCATGTGGCACGGCACTAAACTGGATAGACTCGTATCTTCGTCCAAGAAGCTGTCGCATAAGTGTTAATTCAGCTTTATCGGCGGCACGTTCTTTGGAGTGTAGTGTCCCCCAGGGTAGTTGTCTTGGTCCATGGCTCTACCTGTCGTACGCTGGAACACTGTTTGATATCGTTCCTCCCTCCATCACAGTCTACGGTTTTGCAGACGACCACATCGCAAACAAGCGATTCAAACCTACATCTTCTTCTGTTGAAAGAACTGCCATTCAAGAACTTGAAAGTTGTGCACTCGTTATTAACAACTGGATGAACGAGAATAAACTGAAAATGAACGCATCAAAAACGGAATTCATCATGTTCGGTAGTAGACCCCAATTAAATAAATGTCAATCTAAAGAAATAGATATTGCTGGTGACACTGTTAAAGCAGAAAAATGCATACGGTTTTTGGGTGCATATTTAGACGAAACACTAAATTTTAAAGAACACATCAAAATTAAGTGCCGTACAGCCATGTACAACTACCTTAAAATCAAAAACATAAGGAAATACTTAACAAAAGAAGCAACAGAAATACTCGTTTTGTCTTTGGTAATATCCCATCTGGATTATTGTAATCTCATCTTGTATGGAACAGCTCAATGCGAAATAAACAAAATGCAACGTATCCAAAACATGTGTGCCAAATTGGTACTCGGCCGACAGAAATATGACAGTTCAAAAGATGCCTTGTATGAACTACACTGGCTACCAGTAAAGGCTAGGATAACATGCAAATTACTGAACTTCATGTATAATTGTTCTGTTGGTAACGCTCCAAAATACCTTACAGAACTTTTAACAGAAAAAGTACCAGCACGTAACCTACGATCTACCGTCTCGTATGACGGATGTTATGATGTGAAACGCACAAAGAGAAAAACTTTCATGGACAGGAGTTTCGAAGTTGTTGGTCCGAAACTGTGGAATGACCTTCCATCAAGAATCCGGACTTCCGCATCAATAAACATTTTCAAAAGGAATTTGAAAACATTTCTCTTCAAAGACTTTTACAACCTATTTTAATTTGAATACATGTGATTAAAAAAAAAAAAAAAAAAAAATATTTATTGTACAAGTGACTGGTAACCAAGAATCATTAGGGCTTCTTTGCTCAATGATTGAGTTACATCAACCAGCTGTCTTTTAGTCATGCTTAGGCCTTCTAGCTGTGTCTTATAGTCACACTGTAATTTCAACCTTCAAGTTGTGTCTTGTAGTCACACTTGGTCAGTCTATTTGTGACTTGTAGTCACGATAGTTCAAATAAGGTTAAAACCCAAAAGAAGTGTCCTTAAGTATGACAGGTGACCGGTAGCTGTGGGATCCGACAGCCATAGTGCAGAAATATCCTTTTACGTATCCTTTAAGTTAATGAAATACAGTGTCTTTATGTTGCCAAATATTTGCTCATATTATCATTATAATTATTGTTTTAACTCTAGTTATATCAATTTATTACATAATATTTTACTTTTACTGTGTTTTAATAGTGTAGCCGGTATTGTTTTATTGCTTAAGTTCCTTACAGCAATATTATTGATATCACACATTTTAAGATCATTAATCCTTTAATTAATGCTGCATAATATTATCAATACCTCTTATGTTTTATCAATTTTATGTACATATATATGTTTTGTACAACGCCATTGAATATAATTATATAAATAGGCGTTTCATCAAATTAGCAGGTTTTCAAGTTTTTTATGTGTGAGAATTTAATAAATTAACCAAATAAACATTCTTGGGCAAGATCTGTATGTAATCTGTTGCAGACCTTAGGCTTTCAATATGCATTGCTAAACCAAGGTGTAGATGATAAAAAGAGTTTTTATCATTGGTAAAGTCTAGATTAAATGATACATTTATCCAAACTGGATCCTCATATTCTCTTGAGCGTGAAATTTCCAGTATCTTTCCAACCCAATACCTCCTGATCTTCCAAAGATTACAAATGACAACCACCCTCAATGTATTATATGCATGTTGCTGTTCCGTTTTGATTTCCCAGTAACGGAGTTTTTCCCTGTTGATTTTTATTTAATACAATGTTTGTGACCATTTTACATAAAATAAAAATGTCAACTTCGACATTCTCAAGGGAGGTAAAAAATTTAGCCTAATACAATACAGTTAAATACCATAATTAAAAAAAATGATATAGCACTTCAAATAACATACTAAGCTTATTTTATTAAAAACTATCTGCTTACCTGGTGCTATAACGGTTAACTCTATCCCTTAGCTTCAAATCCGATCATTGCCGACACGCTTTCCCATTCGAACGCTCATTTTTGTACTCGTCAGCCTAAACCGCGATCGAAATAATTAATTGCGCTCGGGCTACATGCTACTATACACTATATAAAATTTGTATTGTTATTGCATTGCTTTGTATAGATTTATTGTTTATTACGCATTGTGTTCATCTAATTCAAATGTTTGTTTGTTTGTTGTTTGTGTGGTTTTCTTACTTCGATGTATTTTTGATATTGATTAATTATTGCATATATACATGTAAAGCTAATATGTCACTTCCCCCCCCCTCCAAACGAACTTGTAAACACTGTATTAGGCAGTATTTTAAATTTGAATTGCAACCTTACTTAAAAAATGTTAGTATAAATAAGTTTAGATCTGACCTTTGTAGATTAAGGGTTTTCATCCCTTAGATTAAAAATAGAATAAGGCAGATGGCATAAACCTGAAGCCATACCATTTCAAGCTAGAAAATGTCAAAATTGGAATGTTCTTAAGGATAAATATCATTATTTATTAGAATGCTCTTTATATTGATATTGATGATATTAGGAAGTTGTTTATGACTAAATATTAATGGAAAAGACCAAACATGAGAAAATTAATTGAAATACTGCAATCGGATAATACAAGTACCAACAGAAACTTAGCTATGTATGTACATAAGAATTCAGTCAAAGAAACCTGTATAAATATTATTATGATAAATTGTTTATAATGCATTACCCAAACTTGACTTCTCGCTCTCTAGTAGATTCGTCTTTGTTGTTTTTATGTTACCGTTATAGCATTGATTGTGAAATAGATTATAAATGTTGAAATCAAAAAATGTGTCCTAGACCTTTTCATGTATTGATACTTTATTTAACAACTTATGAAATTCAATACTGAACCAAAGTCATGCCTTTATATATGTTACTATGTTTTGATCATGTATACTCATGGACGGTAACCTATATATGAATGTTTTCTCAGCTAATTATTTTCCTAATCTTAAACGTTTTATTCATTCTGTGGCTTATGTCATTTCCGTTCAGAGCTTGATACCTCACACTTGGTCGGCTTTAAATCAACAAAGCTATGCTCTAGTCCGCACTTTAACTATGACCACTACTTTTTGAGCCATTGACTTGTAGTTGTACATTATTCCTGGTAATTCTTTGAATACATGCTGTTTTTGTCTTGAAACTGCTTTGTTTATATTCAGACTAGGTCATTGCGCTATAAAAGGCGTGTTCGCTCATATAAGTTTACATTTAATACGAAACTATTAGTGGTGTTACTATAAACAGGAATAAGCGTTTATTTACGAGTAAGATAACATAATTGCAATCGTCCCGGGACTGGTCCAATTACGTTCGGGAACGATATCGCACGCCTCATAGATTTAACAACGTGGACATAAGCGCAAACTATCGCTCTGCTTATTTAAATATTCAGAAAGAAAATCCGTCATGTAAATGTGTTATGTTATGCAATGATAATAGTGTAAAACAACAATTAAAAAATAGATATTTGAAAAAGCAATTCGAGATCACCTCATGAATATTTTTTATAAAGATAAGTAATATTGCAGTTATTTCACAAGTGGGCATAAAAAAATACCCGTGTTACCATGTCATTTTATGTGATACGTGAACGATAACCAAAAATAGAGCTGTGAAAAAAAGTCTAGAGATTGTTGTTATGTATCAAGTTCTTTCTAACAGTCTTATGTTTAAAATAATATGTATATCAAATCTAGCCTGTGGACAGGCCACAACAGAATAAACAACAACCTGTCCTACAGGCTCAGGATTTGCCAGTCAGACCAGTTAAGGCGAAGCAGAATTTGTATCAAAGACGAGGTCAGGTCGCTTGAAGTGGAAAATAATAATTGCAATAAAGGTTTTCAGGATAAACGCAACCTTATCCGTTATCCATTTAAGAACCGATTATGTTTACCTATTTCTGAGACAAAATGCTTTCCCCATACGTATCGTCAATGCTGTCATGTGTTCAATGCTGTCATGTGTTCAATTCTGTCATGTGTTTTCTTTATTTATTTCTTCAGAGAATGACGGGGGTTCGTTTGTGAGTCTTTCCGACTATTGGTTACGGGCCATAAATCATTTCTCCCTATATTTATCCAGTTAGTGTAGTTATCATTGCAATTCGTTTATTTGTACATAGTGATTGTTTAATAATTATATATATAACATACATTTACGATTTATTTTCTCGATAACATAAACATATTTTTCTTGACATCGGACCTATACAAAAAATGTTTTATTGTTTGCTTTCACACTTATTATCATACATGGGAAAACTTTAATATTTCACTCTTGTATATACTTAAGTTCAAAAAGCGGAATGTTTCGTCCCTGATAATGTCCGCACAGGCTTTTTACGCGCCATGCATTTTGCCCAATTTTCACAGAACAAGACACATAGTATTGTTGTGACATGTTTGTTTCTTGGAATTTGTATTGTAAAAATGTGTGTTACTTTAAACTCTTTAGGGCCGTGAATTTACGAACCTGTTTGAAAAAGAGTCGAACATGTCTGTTCAGTTTCATACAGGGTCTTTCATAGTATATATTATACAGGTTCGTAAACGTCTGTTCGGTATCATACTACTGAGAAAGGGTATGTTCCAAAAACGTAGACACACTTCTTATGATTTATGGCCAGACATGTGCAGCATCACACGCATCAGCATTAAGCAGTTTCTTGCAGCAATGATTCAGGCTCAGACATGTATGAAAATAGTAGCGTGCATGTTAAAATAATGGTCGTACATGTATACTTCGATCGTGCATATATGATGCAAGGTAGTACCTATATGAATGTGTCATACGCGTATGAAAGTTCAATCACGTACATATATGCAAGGTCGTACAATTTAATCAGGGTGAAACATTAATGATTCTGTGTCTCAAATGTAGGAGTTAGGGTTGTGCATGCAGGATTCAGGGTCGTTCATTTATGATCCATACAACACTAAGCCATTTTGTAGATAAATGTATACTCAATTGAAAACAAACAAAACGTTGCAATTACATTTCTATGACTGTGTTTAGGTTTTTACATATACAACTACCTATTTAGCGACTTTTTTTACTCTTATGTGGAACATTTGAGTCTGAAATTTTAGATCAAATGACATTTAAGTTATATTTTGTTATAGTTATAATAGATTCATAAGAAAACAAACAACTCAATCTGACTGAACATTATTATCATGAAAATAAACAGTTATGTACATTATTTAACGCATGTACCTGACAAGTTCATTTGTATAACACACTAACTGGCGTAAAGTTAAAAAGTAATGATCTTTTCCAACTCTGTGAGATTAATTGCTTTATAGAATAAACTATTCTTATATGGTCAATTTGTAGTTAACTGTTCTGTAAAATATCAAGAAAACAGGTTTTGAATAATTAATGAAATATTTCTCTTTTATAATGAGAATATTAGTAAATGAAAACAACAACCGTTGTAATTTCTACAATCAGAATGTATAATATATTTACTATATATCTACATCAGAATTTTATTTCAACATTTAACATAAACTCATGTTCAGATTTGATGCTAAATAATATGTTAAAAGGAGGGTGTGCCAATAGTCAGATATAACAACGACATACATGAAAACGTGTGAGATGGATTTTCATTCTAGCCTGTACAGTAAAGAAGAGTATTTCGTTTCTGTCTTCCTACGCGTATCTTTGCGTTTGAATACTTACATTTTATACGTAGCATTAGAACGACTATTGTTGTATTGTTGTCTTAAGTTCATATCAAGATTTTGCAGGTAAAACCTAAGACGCTTCTTGTTGAGATATATAAAGGCTCGTCACACATCAAACAATTATTCGATTTTAATACCTATACTTGTGTTTTAAGAAACGCGTGAATTAACAATGCAATATTAATTTTAACACGTATTAATCATAATACGAGATTCATTATTATAAAGTTGCAAGCAAAATTAAGAAAATGAACATTTTATTTGTCCTGGTATTTAACACGAGGTAAACACCAATCTGTTTATGCTATAATAGCTAATATCCATCGGGTTCGCCATATTTCCTGTAGTCGGAATTCGCCATGATGTAGTCTCCCTGACGCAAGACTCCCTGACATGTGCTACTCGCGCTCGCAACAACAGACACGTTGTGGCCGAGAGCTCTCAGACCATCTAGCACGATCTGAAAGGTGTCCATGTTCTATTTAAATACTAATGTACAATTATAGTGCATTGTTTTGATTATAATTTAAATATCTGTCTTTTATGCAACCAGTTGTTGTAAGAAGCTTGGAATAAAACTGCCCACCTGTGGAAATCCTTCTTGGATTCGAATATAATCGGGAAACAACTGGTGATGAATCCTCGGATAGTCTATAGATTCTTTCATTCCCCATTTAAACTGTAGTGTCTCAATCGTCACCTAGGTAACACCATATTCAGAAGTGTTTTTCAACGTTTGTAATCAAGAATAATTAATATAACAATGTCAATCCAAATGTGTAGATAAATTATGTTTTCATCACGCAAGCGTCTCGAATTGTTTATGCAAATAGTTTTAAACAATTTATTTTACATGCGTTAATGAAAGAGTTTTTCATCGCTTCTCAAAATCTGTTTGATATTCGGGATATGAGCGTGAGCCGTCTGGGCTCAAATTCGAAAATGTATTTTAAAACGTGATATAGTGACAGGTTTTAAGTCGTTGTGTGTCATCTTGAGCTTACTTCGTTTTAGTGAAGTTAGTTGGGACTTACTACAAAATGGCGTCTTTTTCGTGATTTCACCAGGTATAGTATTGTGATTATATGTCTTTCAAATGAATATGCCCTTTATGCTTTTCTGTTTATTGTTCCAAGATCATGTACCTCGGAATACAAAAATTATTGAAGGAAAACCGCTCGCAAATGTGTTGTTTAATTTCTTCGCCTTCGAGATGTTGGATGTACGAATATCGTGTTTTCTTTAAATAAACAGTATTTACACATGTGAACAGTAAAATATAACATACGCAACGACTATTATGTTTTCCAAATTTAAGTGTATCCCTTACTCTACTTTTATTTCAGAAATATAATGGTTTGACCCTCCTTGGTGTTATTGACATACTTTTATGCACACTGGGATTCTTGACTTTCAATCGACAAAAACAGCTCAACCCCATGTTATAAGGTTCATAATATTCCTTAGCATATGACCCAATATGTTTTATATGATCAATTTTGTAATTTTAAGTCATACTCTCAAATGTGACATAAACATCGATTTGAATATGTTCTCTCGTTCTTAAACCTCATATCTGGTGTGCGTAATTTAAGGCAGTTGACGGTATTATTAACTCAGTGTAATATTACTATGTTTATTAAAAAAAGATATGAATTTTCTTATATATTGAATATGCCTAAAACTGAAAACTATGACACTATTTGCAGGTAAAAAGACGCCAATTATAGATGTTGAGGATGCCAAAATTCAAATAGAAAGCGACAAATTTATGAAATCAAACCGGAAAACAAATAGAAAAATGTACATCTATGTTCCACGCCATTTAAAACACAAAACAATGACATATACGTACAAAATAACTGGAATGAAAAAAGAGAAAATGGTACAGGCGGTTCGATACTTTGCAAGGTTGTTGAGACAAAAATAGTACCATTATGTCGACCAGGAATACATGAAGCGATTCTGAAAAATCTGACGCGCGCTTAAAAGAGGCTTACTTCTAAGAAGATGCATATCGGTTGATAGGTTGTATTGCTAACTTACATTTTAAACTGTTTATTGAATATAATGACATTTCACTGCGTTTGCCACAACGATACTGATACACGTTTGTATCGTTAATGCGGCATATTTTAGACGACCTTGTTTTGAACAAGTTCTGTAGATGGTGAACATATTATACTCGTTAAAAAGTGAACTTGTAGTGAATAGAGAGATTTGTGCACATGTAATACACGATATGAATTTAGTAGAAGTGATAGAAACATACATTTATTTTATGTCTCTCGTACACACTGTGAATAAATATTATTAAAGACTGTTGTATTAAGAAAATAAAGTATTGGTTCATCAAGGAATTATTTAGTTTGTTCCTAACAATACCTGCTAATCTAAGTAGATGTTAAGCTGAGTACAATTGCAAATACATGTATATTCAGTGGCATCGTAGGTAGAAATAGCGTATCACAGATAATGGTTTATTTTAATATTGAAAACACGAGTAAGAAACTTGCAGCATGATATATACGGAATGAAAAGTGTAATCAAATAGCACTTAAAGCTATTATAGATCAGATAAATATATAAAGACTTTATTAAAACAATACAAACAGCTGCAGATATTTTCGTTTGGTGCATGTGTCTGTTAGTGCTGTTTAAAACCGTCTCTGTTGAGGGATTCTTTTCGGCATATTCTACATTTGCGGTCCATGAATGGGGAATGGTATATCTGTCCTCCTCTATATTTTAATTCGTTACTAAATAAACTGCAAGTAATGAAGCATTTATTATGACACCAGCATCATCGGAAAAGACAGTAACAAGAATGGTAAGAAAACTGTTCATATAAGAAAAAGTTCCACATATCATAAACTAGCTTAAATTCATTAAAATATAACTGCAAAGGGCTGATAACATTCTATAATCTCCTATATCAGCAACCGCACAGGCCAAAGCCCATCCCCTGTGTTAATTGATTCAGTAGGTAGGAATGTCTTTCGTACAGCCTTTTTAAAATTCTAGAGTAAGTAACGTTATTATGAAAGGTGCTTTACAATTATAATATTGATGTTCACGCATACACTTTATTAAAGATGGATATGTATTTCGTGTCAAACCCTTTAACATGGGACTGAGCTGTTAGTAAGGTCCCAAAATATGCTTAAATTCAAGTCAGTTCCAGAAGGGTGGGTTTAATTAATATATTTCAGCTATAAATTACTTTTTAGAAATACAACCGCATCGAGAAAACGAAATTATCGTGATGTTACATATATTTTACTATACACATTGGCAAAAAAGTGTATATTATAAGACAAAGTGACATTAGTACATTAATTTGCTGGAGGGTCACGAATGCACACAAAAGATTTGTTGTTGGTTTTCCTTCAATAACTTCAAAATACAAAAATCTAGAATTTTGACGAAAAATACCGAGGGAGGCACAAACATCGTAGCTCCGAAAGGGCATGTATGTTAACCAAAGAACCATATGAAGTGGCTTAGCGAAGAAAAATGCACGATACTTCTTCACGATAAGCATCAAAACCACGCCGTTTTGTAAATCAGTTCCAACTAACCTCATATAAACGCCGTATTGCATGCCACCCCCCTCTTGATGTGGAGTTAAAACAAATAAAATGTTGTACTGTGCGTGACGAAATAATAGAGAAATAGAAATATTTCGATATTGCGATATTGTATTTAAAAAAAACAACAACACATAAACAATCGATGGACGATGATGTGGTTGTGCTCGGGACAATTCTTCGTCTTTTATTACTTAAAACGCCCTCTACAAACTCTCTATGGTAAGCCGCATTATCGGTTTATATATTTTGGTGAGCCGCATTATCGGTTTATATACTTATAAATGTACTCGCTTATTTTGAATGTTAGGTTGGGAAGACGCATGAATGTTTTACAAAGCGTAAAAATGCATTCATTTATGTCGCGCTTACCAAAGCTGTTGTAGTTGTAATTCTTGTACCACCTGCAGCTCCGATGACCAGTCTCACATTACCGTCTCCATCAACTACAATGCTTGGACACATGGACGACATGGGACGCTTCCAAGGAGCTATAAAATTCGCCTTAGAAGCCGGTACCCCGAAATAGTTCACTGTCCCCGGAGTAGAGAAATCGTCCATTTCGTTGTTGAATATGATTCCCGTTCGACTGCCGATCACTTTGGAACCAAAGCTGAGACAATAAATTACACTCTTCAATATATACATAATTTATTAAACGGTCCATATGCCCACACCATAAAGTAACTTGTTTCGACTGAGTTTGTACACGTTGATTTGCGTGCACTTTTGTTTTTTTGAAAAAAAGTGTTACGTATTTAGATTGTAAGAAGTAGTTAAATGGCATACATGTAAGATATAAATATGGTACTATAAAATATGTTTGCAAATGTAACTTTTTAAAACACAATACTACATTGTACAACGTGTGTTCAAAAATGTATTGTCTAGTGATGGCATTAAACGATAAAATTGTGTGTTCCACTTGCCGCAGGTTGGTTGTGCTTGTTATGGACACTGCGTCTCCGTTTGGCCCAATGACGGACAGGTGGGCGGTGCCGTGATCCTCCCAGGCGCTGTGAAATATTGGTTTGTAGTAGTCCGAACCGAACGTTCGCGAATCATCGATCTGTTGCTTGTGGGTGAAGCCAAATGAAGGATCAGTCATGTTCTGCACAAGCTGTGAACATTATTGACATTTTATTTCCAATTACTTGAAAATGATTACCGTTTAAACACACCCCTCTTATGAGGTACATAATACATATTGACTAAGGTATCTAGTGGATCAAACATCTTGTATTTATATCTAAGTAATGAACGACCAAAGAAACGTTTTAATTTGATATATGTTTGAAAGTCTGCAAATGCATTGTTCACCATTGAAGCATTGCTATAACAACTTCCCTTCACCTGTTGGACTTGATTGTCTATTTGAGAGTCCTGTTAAAAATCCAATCACTCTGATCTGACAAAAGCTGAAATTGGGTTTTATAATAAAAGTGTATAACCATGCAAAAAGCAGCACCAGGCGGAGAAAAGTTTTATGATAGCAAATAACAAGTTGCGTATGATTGCTACACAAACAACAACAGTTCCAAAAACAGAGCACACTCCATGAAAATACAGCAACTTTTCCGCCGTCTTGAAACGATCGAAACAAATCATTTGGGTATTGTATCGATTTTATTAAACTTAAAACAAAATATCCGACCCAGGGTCAGTAAAACGTAAATTATCTGAATCCAATTACCATTAAACTTCGTTTGGTTTTATGCTAAAACGAGTTACAGTTTGGTTAAATTTGGAAATATGAAACAAATTTTTGTATATATATGTATATAAGCTTTAGACATGTAATCATATTCGTATCTTAGTCATGCAATATAAAGAAGAATGCATACATGGAATATTACTCCTTCCAGCCGTCGTTCGCAGCATTTGGCCGTCTTTGTAAGAGAGCCACCTTATGTAACTATTTTTGTTTTTGGCATAAAAGTTTCAAACATATATTTTATCTTTATAGCTATTCTGCTTAAGGGGATCTGCACGAGAGCAGCCTGTTTAGTTAAGTCTATAACTATTTATTTTTTTATCGATTGAAAAGAAAAGCCTTAGGATTTTTTGAAATGCTGTAAAGACCGTTTCCTGGGACAAGAACCAGTAATTGGTTTCCATGAGGGAGATCTAAAGAACGCTACCACAGTTGGTATCGAACCCGTGGCCTTCCGGTCGGACACTTTATCCATAACGCATCGGCGACCTCAAATAGCAGCTTGTATGAAATGGACACAGGAGTAAAGCTCCCTAGTCGAAATGAAGACATAATCCGTTTAGTTCTGACCACCAATTTTTCAGTTTTACTTTATTTGTCTGACTTCACAGAGGTTTAATTGCACTGTTGTTTGCGGCTAAAAAAAATGTCGATCGATTGAACATTCATACTTCCAAAAACAATTATTAAATATATCTTTTCCACGAAGGTGTTCGCTGACCTTTGTAACATACGTCCTGAATGCATCCGAGCCAACGGTGCTGTCACCAAGGTTTGTTCGCAATGAATAAGCATGCTTCATTGCTTCTGTCACACGGTGCCATGTGGTGGTCGCCTTGGCAACGTTTGATACGCTATCCGCAGTAAAGTTGTAATCTGTCGCAAAACATATAAGATGTTAAAATCGGACGATTTTAACAAACTAAACATTTCATAAAAAATATATACTTGTGTGCATCTATCTTTTTATAAAAAATATATTGTTAAATAAATCAGTAGAAATTACGTGTACCTTTGAGGATGTTCAATATGAACAGGTACACGGCTCCACTTGATGGAAGAGGTGGCGAGTATACGGTATTGTTGTCATGTAGATGAAAATGTAACGCGTCTTCAACCAGTGACGTATAGTTGGCCAAATCGTCTTTCGTGATTATACCGCCTGCAAATTTAAATAAAAAGTATACTATTTACTGGCGAATAGGTCCAATCTCAATCGAAATACTGTTAATTTGGTTGATACAAACCCTGACGTATTGCGATGTACTCAAATATCAAACCATATTCAATAATGCGATACGCATAAAACGTACGGTAATTTTCTTACCCGCCTCCTGTATGTCTGCTACTATGTCGTCTGCTAATGTTCCATTATAAAACGAGTGTGGTCCTTTGTCTGCGATAAGCTCGAATATTCGAGCCAATTTTGGAAGTTTCATAATTTCGCCTTCTATATACAATGCACCCGTGGATGGATTCGTGATCAGTTGTCTAAACAAAAATATAATTCGCTTAACAATTTGAAATATGAACACGTATTAATACGGTTATATCGCATGTTGATAATATATATATTGCGTAATAAAGTGTTTTATTGGCGATATCATTCCCATCAACTTATACACAATGCTCATTGTTTAAGTACAATATCTATAGAAGTATGCAGATACAATTAAAATACAAAATTTATATCGCACATGTATAACTCACTTCATAAACGATATAAACAATATATTGTGACTTTCGAGTGAAACAAATAATAATATTATTTTTCGCGGCACACTTGATTTATTCAATACTCGTTGTAAAAAAACATAGAAGCAATTTGCTTTATCAGATTGTTAATATATGTTCTTACTTAAATCCAGGGAATTCATCCGCAAAATCTTTTTCGAAAACCATGGCTTCCCTCAATGCTTTGCTTACACGGAAACCATCTCTACAAAGCTTTATTGTTGGCTGAATTAGCTGTTTCCATGGTAAACGACCGCCCAGTTTCCAAGCTTCATATAAACCGCGAATCTCCCCCGGAATTGCAATAGCTTTTCCACCTAAATAAAAGAACTAGAAATACTATGTTTTTGCTGTGGTTTTGATAACTCCTTTACTTGTTTGTAATGCTAAAACATAAAGTTTTTTTCTTGCCTGCAGTGGAGGAGGAATTCTTTTCGGAAGTAAACATGTCCTCAGTTGCCATGGAGGGCGCCTGCTCCCGAGATACCACAGAGTGCATCTTGTCCAACTGTCTAATGACCAAAGTACATTTGAATATCAATGGAACAGTGACATAGTTGCAGCAATATGATAGCAATATCCAAAATGATAAGAATTGAATTTCTTTCGTTCCTTAAATTAATTGGGCCTGTAAATAAAAATGCCTAATATTGCAGCGGTTGTTCTACATAAGTTGCATTTCCGACTGCCATACTGCTTTACGACTGGTAAAATACATAGCAACACAAACATATATTTATTTGCGGACCCAGGTTGTTAAGTTACCTGAACATTTGCTTAAAGTGGTATAATCGAATATTTATGTTTATCGTTGTCAATTTTACCCATGACCGTATATAAATTACAATAACTTTGACATAAACAAAACAGCAGTCACTTTCCAGAGTAACTCTTCAGTACTTTTAAACTTGTCATAATGTCCAATTTTAAGATTTTAATTAATTATAGAGCCTAAGCTAATGATGCGGTCTTAACCTAGTTTAAATAATTTGTTATTAACGCAGGGTTAGATTCGGACGGGAAAAAGGACAGACGACGCACCGGGTATAAACCTAGTGTCCCAATCCGGTTCACCGTTACGATTCCAAAAAAACCAAACCACATGCCTGTTATAGTACATGAGAAAATGACCACCGCCTATACCACAACTTTGCATGTTGTGAATCCCCACACACAAGATGGCCGCTATTGCCGCATCGACAGCACTCCCCCCTTGTACCGCCATCACGTGACTGGAATATACGTGTACATTATATATATCATCCGAACCTTTAATGTATGTATGTACTTCATACACGACGCCGTCGATATTTACCAACTAAAACTGTAGACGAACTGCTTAAACACATTGTTACATACTTTCCTATTTTGGAACATTCTGCGTTGTCAGCAGCGACCGCAGCAAAGCGATATTTTCCTTCTGGTGACGGAGATTTGGGAGAAAATAGCGGTGATATCAACGGTGCTGATGCTAACCCTGTGTGATAAGATTTCTGTAGTCCGATGCCAAAACCGAGTCCGAAAGCAACAATGGCAGCACAGAAGAGGATTGTCACAATTGCCCATGCTCGCGATGTAGATATAGTCCTGGATTTAACACAATTTTAAACATAATTAAAACTACGAAGCAGTGGCTGAGTGCAAACAGGTCTTGTGTTTACTTATTTTTTGTTCATCTCATGATCCGCTGTATTGACTTTAATGTCTGACACTATATGTACTCGGGTCTCGTGCGATAAAGGGATGCCTTATACATTTGTTATGGAGGCTTAAAACACATCCTTACACGTTCATATTGCTTATGAAAAACATGGTGTCATCTTAAATCGATACATACTTTATTATGAAGTCGAGCAATATCTTACGGGTAAAAATGCGTACTCATCCAAGACAACAGTTAAACAACTCGATAATAAAATGGTAACACGATTTCCCACAATCCTTTCGTGGTAGTCGGAATTTGTTTTATGCCACCATTTTTATGCATATAAAAAGTATCATAAAACCAATCGTACAGTAAGTTAGTTTTATCTGAGCAAATCTTAAATTCTTACCACCAAATATTCACAATCGAAACACTTATTTTATACTAAATTCAGCAATAATTACTATCACATTTCGAGATTGATAACAATGACTCTAGATAGTTTATAAGTAAAAACAATTATGCAGATATGTCCATGACTATGAATATTAAATAGTACATTGTACTACTGCTTAAACGAAAGCGGGGACATTAAGTTTTCATTGTTCAGCTACATTTATAGTGTGTGTTTTTCATGTACACAAAATGTGTTGCAAAAAAAAATATGTTGCAAACAAGGATCTTTCATCTATTGTAAAATCACGTTTAGACTTTTTTTGAGTGCTACTATATCTGCTAGAGTAAGGTAAAACTACAAAAACAAATAGTTCAATATGTGATTTTTGCACAGCTTTCAACTTGTCGGAAAAATTAGTATCAGCCGCCACTCTTTTATGCGCAGATTTTTTCAGTGCATTGTTTCCCACTTTGCCAAATTTTAAAGCATATCTTTGAGAAAAAACAAATCTCACAAAATTGTGTGCATCATTCTAGGCTGGTTCAAAAACTTGTAAAATCCTTCCTGCAAAAATTGCGCCTTGTATGCAGTTTTGTTAATAATTACCTATTCCGAAATTTACTTATCTTCTTTGATCCTGTAGAGAAGTTGAAACTGTAAACCATTTTTTCTACGCGTTCAATACTACGAACTTCTTTGGAATAGTCTGTTTGAAGATATACCGTGTCCTTTTTCCAACAAACAACTTTCTATTTCGATGTGAATACCTTACACCTAAGCAAAACACAGAAAGTATTTTGAATTTTCAACGATATATCGTTATTTCGAAACGTTTCGCATATTACCTGGCACCAGCCAACAATTATTGATTCTGTCGAGTGTTGATGTCACGTTAGTGCTCTCGTCTTTTCACCTAGTATTCTGCTCTACCTTTACGTGTACTAAATCCCTAGTACTCTAACCAGTCTTTTGCACTACCTCTACTTGTACTAATCCTCTTGTACTCAAACCAGTCTTATGCTCTGCCTTTACTTGTACTATGCCTCCTGTACCTGGTAATTTTCTCTACCTCTACGTGTTCTATTCATCTTGTGCGCCATCCAGTTTTCTGCTCTACATTTACTTGTACTATACCTCTTGTACTCCATCCGGTCATTTGCTGTACCTCTACTTGTTCTATACCTCTTGTGCGCCACCAAGATTTCTGCTCTACCTTTACTTGTACTATACCTCTTGTACTCCATCCGGTCATTTGCTCTACCTCTACTTGTACTAAACCTCTTGTTCACCACCCAGTCATTTGCTCTACCTCTACGTTCATTATACCTCTTGCGTGCCACCCATTTTTCTGCTCTACCTTTATTTGTACTATACCTCTTGTACTCCATCCGGTCATCTGTTTAACCTTTACTTGTAGTTTACTTCTTGTGCGCCAGCAAGTTTTCTGCTCTAGCTTTACTTGTATTATACATTTTGTACTCAAACCAGTCTTCTGCTCTACATCTACTTGTACTTTTATATGTCATTTGCTTTACCCCTACGTGTACTATACTTTTTGTATTTCAACCAATCTTCTGCTCTACCTCTACTTGTAATATACCTCTTGTACTAAAGCCGGTCATTTGCTCTACCCCTACTTGTACTATACCTTTTGTATTTCAACCAGCCTTCTGCTCTACCTCTACTTGTAATATACCTCTTGTTCTCCAGCCGGTCATTTGCTCTACCTTTATTTGTACTATTCAACTTATACTCCAACCAGTCTTCTGCTCTACATATATGTGTACTATACCTCTTGTACTCCAACCAGTCTTCTGCTCTACATCTGCATGTACAATACATCTTGTACTCCACCCGGTCTTTTGCTCTACCCATACTCGTACTAAAGCCCTTGTTCTCCACCCGGTGGTTTGCTCTACCCGATTATATTATTTATGTATTCATTGATTTCCCTTTATCGCTTTATGAACACTTAAATGTACCAACGTGTATTTTTCTCCACCACTTGGTTATTTCTTTAGTGATATTATGGGCATTTGAATGGACTGTTGAATTGAGCTGAAAAGAATTAACAGGTCAAAAGAGTTAGTTAAAATGTGGTAACCGACCAATTAACTGCAACTCATCTTGCCTCCAGCTGTTTATATATATATATATATATATATATATATATATATATATATATATATATATATATATAGATTGGAGAAATATGCTGTTCAAACAGTGCTAATTACATATTTTATACATATGCCCTAGCGCTTTCGACTTTTCGTCTTCATCAGGGGCTTGTGTTGACAAGTCAAAAAGTGATTGACTCGATCGTTTTATTAATTATTTATTATCGCCTATGATAAACAATGTAATAAAAAAATTAATGCATGCCGTTGCGACGATCACTTTCTTGTGATTTTCTTGGGTATTTTAAAAGATCTCATAGCCATGTTTTTAACGCTGAAATGGTTGTTTGTTTGTTTGTTTGTCAGATAAACAGCAATATGACTGTTAAATATCCATCCGTCTGTATGCAAATTCATTATCAAAGAGATCCGAGACTTTGCCCTCCGTATGCAGCGGTATGGACATGAAAAGGATGCAACGGTAGACACCCTCCTTAACATAGCAGAAAATAAGATCGTAAAGGAGAAATGTGCTTTCAAGCAGAGAGTGATCTTGGACTTTTTCGTGAAATCGTTAACTTCAAGAATGAGTAGGTTTTGAGATTATGAATATCTTAAAAAATAATTATGACGCTGTTTTTTGCTTGTGTGTATGTTTTATGAAATGTGGTACAAGTATGTATTGAATAATAAATCGTGTATCTACAACAATCTTATTTGTGTCGTCACTCGCCTATATAACAAATGCCACGTACGAATATGTATAAAGCACCACGCTCACTTTGGGATTAATCAAAACTAGTCGGTATGGATTTTGTTTTGCTTTTAATCGATTAAAAACACATTTTTTAAGAATGCAATTAACATCATCAGTACCTGCGTACAGTTATCACATGGTACATGTAAATGTATATGGTTTGTTTTATTTTTATGTGATTCTGTACACAATGCATACAATGTATATTTTGGCAATATGAAAACTCTTGGTAAACCGGAACTCTCTGAAAACCGGACGATCAGGCCGGTCCCGAGACCGTCCGGTTTACTGGTTCGATATTTTACATGACTCACCCAGTCCTCTAGGCCAAAATGATCCGTAAAACAAATTTGTGTCTTTGTGTCGTATGAACGAATCTGCACTAAAACTAAATTTAGATTCACATCGTACATCAAATCATTTCTGTCATCAGTTGTCAAAACGAAAGTAAGCTTGATATTCAAATGCATTATTTTTCTCTTTCCGGGTTATTGTTTGAGTATGTTGATGCTGCATTAACACATATAACTGTATATGAAGTGAAAACACCAAAAATAAACAACGGTTGCGATAGAGACTTATCAACATGGCATATACTGTTAGATGCCCATAATATCACTTTAACTGATGACACTTGCGAAAATCTGGCACAATAAACATCTATGGAAAAGAATTCAAATCATTATTTATTATAACTTGTTCAATCCTTTCTGGCATGAATATTATTTACACGTCTCGTTCAAGCTTTGCTGATAGTAAATGTCGATTAAACAAAAGATTAATAGTGGATTTTAAAAAAGTAATTTATAACAAAAAACCTAATGCTTAAAGATCAAAATGTAAAATGTTTTTGTGGTTTAAGTAATAATATGACGTTTACTTTTTTTTTGTCTGTGCACAGGTTTATAAATTAATATTAATTACTGGGAAAAATTAATTAATTGGAAAAATATTATGCACATTATTTATATCTACTGTTTCAAAAGATGTTTAAAAAATTCCTTTAGCAAATAGGAAAATAACATTTGCTTGGACACAAAGCAGAATTATGTTTTAATAAGATATAACTGCACAAATATATATTCTAGTATTTACCCAGCTTTCTCCATGTTCAAAAATCCTGTTGATCCTGAAACATTCAATCGAAGTCAACAACGCAGAAGATACTACGTGATTCGCAAAGTGTGGAGCTTAAATTAACAGGGAATACTTGTATTATACGAAGATAGTGAACAATTATATATGCAAGTAAGTGTTTCTGAACTACGGGACGCACGTTAGCTAGATTCATAATGATGTATTGATTAACGATCCTTAAATACACCACAATATGCTTGAAATAACTGTCTCTGTATGAACAGATGTTTAAACGTAACACTACGTGATCGTTAACAATAAAACGACGCTTTTAAAACAATGCAGTATTTAATAATATAACACAAAAATTTCTAGACTCTGTGTTCGTTGATTCTTTTAAAAGGATACAACTCTGGTTTCGTTAATAATATCACAACGGTGGTAAATCAGAGTCTCTTAATTTCATTACACCAAAAATACAATTTAGACCAGAATCCTTCATGTTTGTGCGGTTTTACAATTTTATTTTGTATTAAAATTTAATTGATTCACTGTTGGCGTATTTTTTCTTGGCAAATATAATCGCTAACGTTGTCATCGTTACGTCCCTCCAGTCTGTAATTATTTGAAATACATGATTGTTAATATATCCATTTGAACAAGGTAGACACATGATTGTCATATGTTTGAAATTAATATAGCAAACTCCATTGCCAAGAAAACGCACAATTAAATTAATGCAAATGTTGAGTGTATATGCCTGCGTTCGAGCGTTATCTAGACTGTAACTCTATCATCCATAATGTAATTTGTAAATCAATGATATGATTAACATGTTTTTAAAGACGAAGTGTCGCTTTTAAAACCAGCGTATATTACTATATCGTCAATGTTATATTTAAAGGTCATTTATTTCAATTAAAAGGTTTACCTGATGTTTAACTTCATATTTTATATAATATAAATAATTAAACATTCCCAAAACGGTCACCTTGAAGGAACTGCATGTTGTGTGCTAAATGAAAGTCCCTACTTTAAAATTTAAAATCACATCTACTGGTTCAAACATGGGAATGATATGTTGTTGCAGATTTAACTTGATAATACCAACGGCAATGGTATAATAATAAGTTAAATGTGTTAATCCTCTTCAAATTACATGCTGTATGAAAAGCACGTGTCCTGAGCCCACATGTCAAGTTTAGGCTCATTTGTTTTTACTTATTTGCAAAGTAAGAGGACGCTCTTAATGCGTAGCATAGAGGCATCTATTGTCCATGAGATTGATATACCAAAAATAGTTTATTATGTAATTTTCATTTTTTATTTTCATAAACAATCAGGCAGTGGACATTTGCCCTACACGAATTCTTAAAAAGTACTATGTTTACATGCTGAATGCTCCAGTAAACATTTCATGAATGTCCCGTATATCTATTCGGTTCTTCTGAATGATTCAACATGAAACAGAACATTTTAATGGAAGCATTTTAAATGAAATCAGAACAATTATTTTTTTTACATATGCAAGTTACCAATAATATACAACAAATACAATCAAGAACATGTTTGAATTAGTCAAAGCGTTGTTGTTGTTTTTTATTTGAATGCAAATCGTGATTACGCACAACTTCTTTTGTACTTACTAGTGGCGAAGAAACGCAGAGTTGGGCAGGATGTCTACAATCGTCACTATCTGTTTATTTGAAAAGAAAAATGATTATATTAATGCATTAAATAGTGACTGTATAAGAGATACATTTGATACACTTTGTTTTAATATTGCACAGTCTCAAAATAATGGTGATTGAGATATATTTTTACGCTCGTTAATGAAGTTATTGAAAATATAAGCTCACCATTATTTAAAAGGCATTGTACTGGCAAAACATGTTTTGGAAACAATAAGGATGCATCATATATTGATGATGAATGTAAATTTTAAAAACAGAGTTATTATAAAACCCTGAATGCATACAGAAACTTTCATACAAATGAAAATAGAAAAAATATGGTGAAAGTATTTATAAAAGTACAATTAGAAAAAAGAAAAGTATTTATGACAAAAATCTGGCACTGAAACTAGAAAATGCAAGACTAAGTAATGCAAAATTATATTGGAAAATGTTAAGAAGTACTAGTGTTGGAGTGAAATAAACACAACATAAAAAGTAAAGATTTTTTAAAGTATTTTAAATCAATAAATGATCCTAGTTCTTCATGTTACCAACCCGATGAAAATATTTTATTTTTTGAAGACAGATATTTGAATGGTGAACTTAATATAATGTTTGATGAATTAAATGTACCTTTTTCTGACCAGGAATTTATGAATGCCTGTAAACAAATACACAATGGAAAATCAAGTGGTCCTGATTATCTAATCAATGATTTTTTTTTAAATTTGGGCTTCATAGTCGTAGCTTTTTAAAAGTTGTATGTACTTTATTTAATAAGCTGTTTGAAAATGGTCATTTCCCTGAAATGTGGAGTGAGGTTTTTATTGTACCATTATATAAAAGGGAAGTAAGAATGATGTTAACAACTACAGGGGGGTTACATTATTAAGTACATTTGGGAAATTATTTACTAAAGTCATTAACAATAGACTGAATAATTGGGCAGAAAATTATCATGTATATATAGAATCACAGGCAGGTTTTAGACAAACATGGGTACTATCGATAATATTTTTGTATTACATGTTGTTTTTAATTATTTACTTAATGAAAAAAAGAGATTGTATGCTGTATTTGTGGATTTTACGTAAGCGCTCGATTATTTGGTTCGAGAAATTATCTGGTATAAACTTTTGAAACTAGGAGTTCGAGGAAAAATGATAAATATTATTAAATCTATGTATGTAAATGTGAAATCAAGAATCAAATTAGGTAATAGAATAAGTAATTAAGACTTCTCTTGTTTATTAGGAGTGAGACAGGGTGAATCTGTATCACCATTCCATTTTTCTATTTATTTGAATGATATTGAGGAACATTTTATGTTAAATGGTTTTAATGGGATTGATATTGGAATGTTGAAATTATTTCTGTTTCTATATGCAGATGATATTGTTATTATGGCTGAATCGGAGGAAGAACTTAATAAAGGTTTGTGCTTGTTGGAAGAATACTGTGATAGGTGGACACTTTGTGTAAATTCAAATAAAACTAAAGTAATGATTTTTTTTAAAGAAGGACAATTAAGGAGAAATATGAATTTTGCATATAAAGGCGAGGTTATAGAAATTGTAAAATCCTTTACATATTTAGGAATTGTATTTACCACCGGAGGATCATTTAACCATACTTTTGAAACTCTTGCTGGACAAGCTTCAAAAGCGGTTTTTAAATTAAATTCATATTTACTTAAGTTTCCTTCAGTCAATATTCAGACCAAATTACCGCTGTTGGATCAACTTGTTTTACCCATTTTAAATTATGGCTCAGAAATATGGGGATTAAATGAATCCATGACACTTGAGAGAGTACATTTAAGTTTCTGTAAACAATTATTAGGTGTGAAAATTCAAACTCAAATAATTTTGTGTATGGAGAACTTGGTTAGAACATCCTTAATCGTGAGACGTGCAGTTAATGTAATAAGGTATTGGCTTAAAGTTACCCAGTTAGAAAACCATAAATATGTTAAGTGTATATATTTACATATGTGTTACATTTTGATAAGTAAACCAAATACGCACACATGGGCAAAAGCTGTTTGTAACTTGTTGCAATCCTTGGGATTACATTATGTATGGATAAACCAAGGAGTAGGTGATGATAAGTGCTTTTTATCTCTTGTTAAATCCAGATTAAATGATGCTTTTATACACAATTGGATGTCTGAACTGAGTAATTCATCAAAGGCAGTAAGTTATAATCTTTTTTTGTAAATTTGAATTCCAGCCTTATTTAAATGATGTTACTATTGATAGAGTATCCTCTCATAGATTAGAAATAGAGTCAGGCAGATGGCAATAAAACCAGAATCTATACCAGTCCAGGAAAGAAAATGTCAACATTGCAATGTCTTGGAGGATAAATTCATTTGTGTTTGAATGTTCCTTACACAATGATATTAGAAAAAAAATACATAAAGCAATATAACTGGAAAAGACCAAATATTCCAAAATTTATAGAGTTTATGCAATCTGATAACCAAACAATACACATAAATTTAGCAAATTATGTTCATAAAGCATTTATTCAAAGAAATGTCTATAAATATTATTTTGAGTAATTTACATGTCAGACAAGTTGACTTCTCGCTGTAAATAGCGCTATTTATGTTAACATCATGTTGAAATACATGTATCTTTTTAACAATGTATGTATAGAACATAATATAGTTTGAATATGATCAATCATGTCATATACTTGTATTTATTGATGACCACTTGCATGCATTTTGTTTGTATAAATACATTCAACATACATGTGCACTCATTGACTGTAATGTTCAATGTATCTTGAATAAACCATGTTTATTTGAAATTATATTTGTAAATATAAGGTAAAGGCGTTAGTTACACCTCTGAAATATGCTATTATTTGAATAGATAGCATACGCATGCGTATGTTTCTGACACATTGACTAATACTCCGTGTATAAAAGAATATGTAACGCTTGCCGATTGTGTGGTGATTTGTTTGTTCTCTGTAGCAAATTATATAACAAACTTGCTGATTTGAATATTGCTAACATGTTTTGTACATCGAATGTACAAAATGTAAATGCATGTGTCGATGAAAGTATTCTGCGGGTCTAATTATATGTAGCATCAACAGATTGTGAATGTATTTGCTGCTGATATAATCAGTGAACAAGTATCAAAATAAATTTAATTTATACCGATTTTGAATTATTTCTCGTGTTTAAATGTAGGTTCTAGTCTAGGTTCTGATCCAAAGTTATGTCACCAGGTCAAGTCTTCGCCAATTTGTGTTTCTTGAACTCTGTTAATACATGGCTTTGACGATGGCTTCAGCATGATAACCAATCTGACTAAAGTTGTGCCTATCCGGATCCATGGACCACCATAGTGGTGTTGTAACATCATAACATATCTTTTATTGGGAAAATACGCCGATAATTATGCTTCCTAAAATGACGTCATATAAGCATGTAGCTTTCAGTCATACTGGATCTCAAATATAGAAGACATTAAGCAGTTCGAATCGCGAACAATTTCCTTTCAAACAACATAAGTGTTGTGTAATTAAGAAGAAATGCATTATGACAATTGAGCGCAAAAAAGAGACTGCTTAAATTCAAAGCGTACCGTATGCAGCAATCAATATGATGTTCGAATGATGTCATTTTCAGCTGTAGCGCGAGGCCGACTTCCTGAGGCTGCCATCGAGGGGCTTTTTGCGTGGCCTTTCAATCGCAATCTGCGTTTCGAAGCATCTGATAGGCAAATACAAAGCGCAATTGAAATAATTAATTTTACTCAAGCCTTATTATTGCAACTTAAAGGTTGCCTTTTTTACAGATTTTTGTATGTATTTAAGTTGTCAGTTAAAGCTTTATATTGATAAATGTAAACATTGGATCTAAAAAAAAACTAAAGAAAGAGTAAATTTAAAAAAGAAAGAAAAAAAGTAACCCTCAACAGGACTCGAACCACTGAACCCTGGAGTCTTGGAGTTAAAAGTCTACCACTGAGACCACTCGCATCCGTGCTTATACCATGAGTAATGTAATTTTTTTCACAAAATATAACGACATCAACCATTCAATCGTTTCGCGTTGTGTAACGCTTTATTTATAATTTTCAGGTTTTTAAATCGTCAAAAAGATACATATAACTGGATATTTTAGCGCATGGTAAATGTTCCAGTAGTACTGGTTCCTCACAAATAACATAACTAAAACGAAAATTGCGAATCTAAAATTTTTTTTTTTAAATTTTGTCA